>NC_081529.1:14580344-14807844 GCF_030273125.1 Centropristis striata | reverse complement strand
GTGTGTGTGTTGATAAGACAAAAAGCAGTAATGATCATTCTTGACTTGTGTTGAGCTAAATGTGTGTTACAAATAAGAGCTGTAACCTGAGATGCAATGAGGAATAACTAATGACCGGACTAGTAATGTCAAGAGTAAAGTACTGTGAAATTTTGATATGTGTTAAAAGACTTGCAAAAGGATAATTGTAAAGGTTATAATAATAAAAAGTGTGATTATTATTTTTGATACCTACCCCCATTTTACTAATATAGCATTAGATTGAAGAAGAATTTTAACAGCCTTTTTTGGGTAAAGAAATCACATTTTAAAAGGATATTGTCAGATTATTATCGGAAAATGTAAAAAAAAATAATAATAATCAAGGTCATTTTTTTTTTCTCCCAGTATCACCCACCTCTACTCTCCACCCACAAAAATCTGTATTGACGAGCTTATACACCAAAATGTACAGTAGACATTACTGCATTCATTGAGAATATAAAAGGAGACAACACAGCGGTGGCGTTACCAGTATTGGTGGTGGATGGGCTGGGTTTGTCGGGAGCGTTGCTCAGACTGGCCCGGTAGTTGAGGGTGGCAGTGGCTGAGGAGGAGAGAGGAGAGAGGAGGTCAGTTGATTTTAGAGCGGTGGTTGGGCATGGTTGTCTGACTGCTACTGGCTACCAGAAAGGCAGGTACAAACTCACCATGGCCCTCTTCAGGTTCAGAGTTGGTGGTGGTGGTGATGTCACTCAGGCCTGACTCGTCTGAAGCCTCGGCCTCTGATGAGGTCTCGCACACGATCACCTCACTGGCATCGAAATATTCTGCCATGGAGTCCGCCACTGAGGGTGCGCGGTGACTGTGGCGACCCATAGATGGTGTCCTCTTATAAAAATAAATAAAAATTATATTTTTTTCAAATAAACCGTTCAACCTTTGCTGAAATAAACAAAGTAAGTTGGGGTCAGACCGTGCAGGGGCATGTGCATTATCACAGGCAAGAAACATGCAACTCTTTTCAACCACACAAAATATTAACATGCATTGTTGTGAACGGCATGAAGTGACCAACCTGAGCCACACCAACCACAAGATACTGTCATTCATTTGCATTTCTTCAAACAGACTGTAGAAGTCTGAAGTGTAGAATATCTTTACCAGGATAGCTTCTAGCAGAATTCCCAAAATGTTTGAAGACTTCAATATGCAAGATGAAATCAAATGCAAACGAGTGACAGTGAGATATTAAAAATTGACAAAAAGACAAACCGTCTTTCACACAGGCACAATGCAGTACACACCTGGTCAGGACGGACGGTGCAGAAGGATTCGTCAGTGGAGTCAGAGGACAGGGAAAGCGAGTGGACTTTGGTCAGATGGGACTGTACATCAAACTAAACATGGACATGCATGCACACACATACACAGAACAGCCATGCAAGTCACATGAAGTGGAAACACAGAAGATCAAAAAGAAATTGTCAGCATGTCACACAGACTGCAGAGCATCCACTCAGGACAAAACTGCATCTATGCTGTAGTCTACAATAATTCATGTATTTACTGTAAATGTGTCAATTAGAAATTTTTCTGAACTACTACAGTTTTGTTTACAATGTCTTAGTAGGTAAACTTAGCTTACCACCAAGTGTTACTTAGTAGGGGGTACTGCAGTGATTTGGTAAAACGCAGCAACACTTCCCATAATGCAACTCAATTGGGCTGGGCGATATGGACCAAAAGTCATATACCTATATATTTTGGCTGAATATCAATATACCCCGATATTCTAATTGCAAAGTGATAGCAAATGTCCAGTCAAAGTCAAATATGACATTACAAGTAATTTTATTGAAACTATTTATTTCAGGGAACATTAATACTGTATAACAGGAGTACTTTTTTTATTTTTATATAAAAAATACCAATCTTCTTCTGAAATAAATATATTATGAGAAAAGAATAATGAACATTACAAAATAACTAAATATGACAAACCCTAGTAAGGGCAGCATTTATATATAAAGACTTTTTTTTTTAAACTATATTGATGGTCTAATTCCATATCACATCTAAAAGTATATCAAGACTTTTTTTATATCGATATATCGCCCAGCCCTAAACTCAATGGTGGTTTTTCCTTTAACCTTTCTTCCTGTTAAACACAGGTCTTTCAAACTCCACATCCCCAAATTGTAATGCAGGGTATCCAAGACAACCATGATGACATAATCATCATAGTTGACAAAACTCCTCCAGAGCCATTTTAAACAGCAGATTTCACTGGTTGAGCAGCAAACTGATCCTTAACATCTAAAACTGGTGGTAAACCCCTTTAAAAAACACTCAAACATATGAGAGTTATATAATCCTGCTGTCTTCTCAATACAGGAATTATTTGACTTCATGATGCTTCATCATGCTATACATTCTCACAGTGAGAATGTATAGCAACCAACAACAACAAAACAAAGCCCAAAGTCACAGCAACTGATATCCCATTGGTTGAAAAAGACAGTCACATGCAGCATGGATAGAAACCAACAGGCAGACAAGAAGAAACCTCATGCAACACCAAACAAGAAGGGCTACTGAGCGCTGTCAACAGGACTTAGGACCCTTGACTGACAAGCTTGGTTTCAGTGTGTGACAACGAATGTGTGATTTTGTTTGTGCGGAAACAGGGAGAGAAAGACTTTAGGTGTGTTCCTTCAAGACGCGCCTATGACAGCTTGTGCCTGTCCTGGCTAGAAACAGCCCAAACCGGCTGAACGGTTTCAGACAGCACCTCACCAACAGACATCCAGGGCTTGGCCTGCATTGTCTTTATAGAGCCTGATACCAATATTCTGTTCCAATAATCAGTGTTTTAACTCTGACTGGGACACTGGGAGAAAAGGGTTGGACACTACTAAATACTTTTCAGTCTTTGTTGTGATCAGATATTGAGCTGCTGGAAGAACAAGGATCATTTTGTTGGTTTCCATGCAGCCCAGCTCTGCTCCTAGTTTGTCTGTGTGCTAGTGAGAGAGGGCGCATGATGTGTGTGTGTGTGTGTGTGTGTGTGTGTGTGTGTGTCTTACCTCAGACAGTGTGCTGCAGAGTGTAGCGAGCTGCTGTGAGGTATTTTGCCTCAGTTCTGGGCCGGTCCAGGCCTGCCTCAGTCTCTCTCTCTCCAAGGACAAAACCTCATGAATGGACTTGAGGGATGCATGGACTGTAACAGTAAAGTAGAGGCTACTAATTACTATTATTCTTTATGAAATGTCAAAAAAGCCAGACTCATTGTTATCATTATGACTGCTTACAATAGCTAATTTTGCCAAATGTTTTTTTTTTGCTTACCTTAATAATGTTCATTACTATTAATTTATTTATTTAACCACATTATTTCATATCATGGAATCGAGCCTGCATGGAAAGTAAGGATGGGAGTTTGGAAGAAACTTGCCAACTTGATTATCTATCACGTCAACGATCAATTAATCGCTGCATGTATTTACAGTACGATGCAAAACCCTGTTTTGATAACCGACGCTTTTATTTTGAAAGGATGAAAAGAGACTTGCTCCTATCAATCATTAACCAAATAAACTCAGATTAAACTGTAAAGATATCAAGGAGTTCAATGTTTTTTTAGCCCCTGAAGAGGCATGAGGTTAGTTTCCACAGTAATCTTGCATATTTAAGTGTTTTGTGTTTAAAAAACGTTTTGGACCAAATTAAAGCTAGTAATTCATGCTAGGGTGCCAAAATTTGATACAGTAAGCTAGTTTTGCTCCAATTAATAGTCATGTATTTTCACCAATTTCTCTGTTTTATAATTGTTATTGCTACTTTCAGTTTGCAAACTGTAGCTTTATCCAACTTAATTCTCAGCTCAATGGCTTATTGACGTACGCCCGCAGAACTGAACGCTCAGCTGTGTTTCAGTTCAGTCAGTACTGATACGAAGTCATAGATAAAATAAAAAAATACACGAAAGGATTAAAAATTCCACGGGATGGCCAAATTTGAAACAACCATTCATCGATGAATTACTCCCATCCCTAGTGGAAAGTAAGACAGCTGTATTTCTGCTAAAAGGTTTCATTGAGCTAATTATTCAGCTAGCTGTGAGGTGGAAGGGCCGTACCCCTCTGAGAAGAAGTGCAGATGTCCTGGTGAAGCTTCTTGGCTTCAGGTGAGGACACCTGAGGGTTAGACAGCTGAGAGTAGACGTAGCCAGGGATGGACTGAACCGAAGCCCCCAAACCGGAGCTGCCGTTGGTGCTCAGGTGGCTGGAGGTGAACTGGAGAAAACGAGATGGAAAGAAGAGGAATGGTAGAATATCCAACTGAGAGATTTAATCTGTTAACCCTCCTGTTGTGGGTCAAATTGACCCATTTCAAAGTTAAAAGAATAAATAAAAATAGTTAAAAGTATTTTTTCATAAAAGAAAAAAAAGAAAAATGTAAAATAAATTTTGAAAAAAGTCAACGTCATGTTAAAGCATTATATTTTTTACATGTATTCTTTCCAAGGTACATAAAAAAAAGTTTTAACATGCATTTTTTATGAAAAGCGAGTGAATTGTCCTCATTGAACCATGATCTGCGAGAGGTGAAAGACACCATTGCATTACATATTGATAGAAATGGTTAGTAATTGAGTCAATGATGAAATATAAACATTGTTTATATGTTTCTGACACTTATGGATAATTAAACGTGCCCCGGGTCAAATTGACCCACGAACATTATTGCTGTTGCTGAGAAACAAACATAACAGGAGGGTTAAAACAGAGAATGCAACCTCATTACAGAACAAAATTAACATTATTTGGCATCACTGCATAAAAAGTTAAAGCCAGTCCTACCATTCCCCCCATGGCTTCAACACGCGACAAAGTCCTGGAGTGACCGAAACCTTTCCCTTTCTTGGGCTTCTCCAGGGAGAGATTCTAAAACAGAAATCAACAGAGTTATAGCTTCTCTCCAAATACAACATTCACATTTTTTTAAATTGCCAATTATTGGAATATTTCCTATTTCTGTAATATACTATAAATACTTTTCAAAAAAGGCATAGTTAAAAAAAATGTCTCCCTTTAAAGCAATCAACATATCTAATCACTATTACGCAAACACGCAATAGCCTACTAAGCTCAATAAGTATGTTATGCATTGGCCTATAATGGGGGAAATGGCTGATGTTAGTGGTGAACCGTAAAAATTACAAATTTTATTATTTTTCTAAAAAAATGAAACCCTAACATTACATTTTTGTACGCTAATGGCGTTAAAGGGTAGTAAATTTTAAATCTGATGAAACACAATAATACTAATAAAAAATAATAATGCATCAAAGTCAATATTTTGGATTTTATTGTTTTATTATTTTGTTCTTAATGGCCTTAAAGGGTAGTGAATTAAAGCGATCCCAGAGGGTTAAAGCAATCAACATGTTTAATCACTATTAAATTTCCCTGTGTGTTAAAAACAACATTACATCAGATTCAGCTTATAATTCAGCGGAACAATTCGTCTCAGCCCACTGGTATTTTCCAGTAGAAATACGATTTGAAGAATCACACACATTAACAGATATAGATATCTAGTAACATATAGTGTATTTACCTGCATGCTGATTCGCATTTCAAGGTCAGTGTCTGTGATTGGCAGGCCGCCTTCCAGCCAATGGAGTCGCTGGATGAGCTGGGCCAGTTCTGTCAGCTCTCCCTGACAACGAGCCAAGTCTGAGGGTCAAAGGTCACACTTCAGTCATTAAAAAGAAAATGAAAAGGTTATGCACCTTTTGGACTCAGTAAAAGATCAAGTCAATACACATTCCAAGTATTTTTGGATTTCAACATATGTGGATATGAATGTAGGCTGTGTTAGAAAGCCCACACTCTTAATGTTTTAACTTGTTTTTTTGTAAGTTTTCAAATGTCACACGCTCGATAGCTGTTTCGACACTTTTCAATGCACTACACTTGCAATGCGAATTGCCGCACTGTGAATGTTCTCGATTGTAATTTCCTTTGCCTCTTCCCAACATTCACCTGTACCTCCGTGGTTTATTGCTTTGTAAATGCCAGAAGGTGAGTCTAATGACGTTGCACTGCCTAAGTTGGATGCCAACATTGTGTTAATGTGGATTGTTTAGCTCTACATAAGTTATCTTATGCTAGTGTGTTGTTAAAGCCAATACAGTTTATGATCCATACGATATACTTGAGTACTGAACACAGTCCTTTGTAACCCTAGTTATCTCATTATGTTTGTGTATAATGTATGGTGTACCGATTGTTACTTTGCATTGTTATTACAGACCACAGTCAAATAAATCAACCTTAAACAGTGCATCTGTGTCCATGTTCATTAATGGGAACACCAACACTACACCTTGCTGCTCTAAACCATTATTTCTGGAGTAAAACCCTTCTCTCCTTTTTACCATCCTTGAGGAATATGATGAAACATGACAGTCCACCAGGCTTCTCTCTGCACCCCAGGAGAGTGTTTCTCACCGTTGGAGGTTCCATCGATGTCGTGGGTCTGTTGCAGCCACGCTGACACCTTGTTGGTCACGCCTGGTTGAGAGGCGACAGCAGGGGCAGGGCTTCCCATCTCGGGTTGGTACACTGATGCTGAGCTGGCATAGTGAGCAGGCTGGACAAACAAACAGTTAAAATCATGATTAAAACAAATGACAGTTGTTCAAAGAGTAAATTGAGAGTATGATTTTCTATTTGTGGGTGTGACTCTTAAGACTGAAATGGTTCATTGATCAACAGAAACTTAATCACAATTGATCCCATTATTGATAATAATAAAATGTAAAAAAAAATTGCAGGTCACAGACTTTCAAATGTGAGATTTTACCTGCAAATCTCCATGTCATATAATCTTTTAAGATTTACATTCGAACATTGACAATAGAGCTGTGAATCAGCAGAGGCCCCACGATACGATTTTATCCCGATACTTCAGTCACAAGATGATAGACATTTTAAGCATTTTGCAATATGGTGAGTATTGCGATACAATATATTGTGATTTAACTGTTTAACTGCATTTTGTGTCGACAATTAAATTAAATCAAGAATTGTTTTGTCACATAAGAGAAAATTCTCTGTCTATTCATCTCACTTCAGTCTTTATTTCTCCACAATGAGAGTCAAACCCACAGACTGACCAACAAAGTATTCAGTCAAACTGAACTGAACGGATATCAAACATGTATGGACGACAACAACTGCATTTTCTCAAACTCTCCTCAACTTTCAGCTTCACTGCTCTGAATTCTTTGAATGAAGCATAAAAGAAGCCAAACTTTGCAGCGTTATTTCCACTAAATCTTCTAGTTTCATATGGTACCATTATATTCCTAAAACTGAGCCCCCTACTGCATCCGGAAAATACTGACGCTAAATATCGATACTTGGCGGCCATGAATCGATGTAATATTACCACTCAAAATATCGCAATACTATGCTGTATCGATTTTTTCCCCCCACCTCTAATTGACACTGGTGCAACAACTGACCATCTCCCACAATTATTCCTGCTTTGCTTGAAAATCTCTACTGACCATTGCTCTGTTTGTCTGGGCAAGATTGACCATGGTTGGCAAGGTGTTTGGACCCATGGAGAGAGCGTGCAGGACGCCCCGATGGACAGACATCGCTTCATTTTTCCTATAAACACGATGGGCACACAGCTTGGTCAACCAGATGTAGAAGAGGTCGTGGCTCTTTGCCTAGCAGGGAGGAAAGGAGAGAGAAAACATGGGAGAGGAACAAGGAGAAAGCAATAAATGTAAAGTTCACTGCAGGCTAAAGTATATATGGATGTCTAGTTGTTAGCCATTTGGACCCTCTAGATTTTACAGATATTGTAATTTATGAGTAACTTTTTTTCTCCTGAAGTATAGTTTTCAGATGGCAATCAAGAGCATGTTATCTGTGTATCAAGCTCTAAGCATTATGCCCCTTTTAGAGGGAATTGTGGGTGGGGGACAGGGGATTTTTTGCAGGAGGTAGAACAGTAGATGCCACCATTTAAAAGCTGAGGACCGGAAGACTAATTTGAGTTTAAGTTTGCCACGTCATAAACCTGATATAAGAATGACTGAAGTGTTTAAGGGTTTAAAATCTTACAGTATGAATTTATGAAGTCCAGGTCCATGCTCAATTATGTCTCATAAGTTGTTGCAGCAATGTTTGGACATTTTCAAGATTACTGCACTGGTCTGGAAACGGCTGAGAAATACCCTTTTGTTATATCAATTATATATTATATAACTGTGCCGTGCAGGTTACCTTGAGGTGGTAGAGGTTGTCTCCAGCATCCAGGTCTATGCCTTTGGACTTCTTGTTGACCGACATGACGGCAAGGCTGACATCAAGGGAGCCATGGAGCTTCCCTCTCTGAATCTAAAAGAACAAAAATATTAATGATTAATGTCAAATATTCACAGCTGTTGCTCTGCCACTGCTGTGTGTGAGTGTCATGACTTACATCTTGCTGTGTCTTTGAATACTTGAGGATCCCCTTCTCCAACAGGAAGTATCTCTGAAAATGATGGATCACAGTGAAGTATTAAAAAAGGGGAAAAAAAATCAAAGACGATCTCAGTGTCTGGAATTGAATTATGCTGACTGGTTAAGAGGGTTAAAAAGCTCTGCTTAATTTCAACCGACATGCTAACCAAGAATTATTTTCATTATTTATTTAAATTGTTTCAACAGACATGATTAGCAAAAACAACATTAAAAACCTGTAACTGGGTAACCTGGAGGGATGGGAATAATCAATCGAAGATCGATTGATGGTCGTTAAGAATTTGGTTGATCACATGGAATTTTTAATCGATCTGTCTATTTTTTTTATGTTAATTTTTATCTATGACTGCATTTCAGTATTACTGAACTGAAACACGGCCGAGCGTTCAGTTCTAAAAACACACAGAAATACAAGAGTATTAATTTGAGCAAACCCAGCTTACTGCATCAAACCTTGCTAGCATGAATTACCAAGTTTAATTTCTTCCTAAATTTATTTAAACACAAAACACACTTAAATATGCAGGATTACTGTGAAAACTAACCCCATGGCTCTTCAGGGGCTAAAACTTTGAACTCCTTGATGTTATCACGCATGCATGCACGCACGCATGCACTATATTAAAGATATGAAGTTCAATCTGCACTGTGCTGCTCACCTTGTGCCAGCCTTTGAGCGGGTACTTCCTCTTCTTCATCAAGTAGCCCTCACAGATCCCAGGGATACTGAGGTCCACTGTGGAGCCGGGAACAGAATACATATCCAGGTGCTGCAGGTCATCCATGACCTCCCAGTGACGAGACTGACACAGAAAACATTAGTCAATACAAAATAAAACACATTATTAAAAGACTGCACTTTTGTAAACCTCAAAGAAAAAGCTCAAGTTGGTGGTTTGATCCCTGCTCCTGTCTGCATGTTGAAGTTTCCTGCCACAAAGCTGCTACCCAATGCTTAACAGTGGCTGCCCATTGCTCAGGTCACTACCACTGGTGGAAAGTAACTGAGTACTTTTACTCAAGTACAATTTTGATGAAGTTATACATTACTTGAGTATTCCCATTTTATGTAACTTAATACTTCTACTTCACTACATTTTAGGGTTGTCAAAAGTATCGATACTCGAAAAAGTATCGATACTAAAACGTTGTATCCAGATACAATACTCATTTTCTTTTTGCTGTTTATTATAAATATTTAACCGGTGGTTCTGTTAATTTTTACATGTTGCATTTTTCTTGTTAATAAAAATATTTGTTAAATTTTGGGGTCTTTGTTTTTATCCTGGTGGTACCGAAAAGGGTATCGAGTATTGAATATTTTCCTGAGTATCGGTATCGTGTTGAACATTTTAGTATCGTGACAACCCTACTACATTTTGAGGCAAATATTGTACTTTTTACTCCACTATATTTAGCTGACAGCTTAAGTTACTTTGACTATTATATGCCTTGCTTTGACATTTTTTAAATTAAACCTTATGGCAGTATATTAAGATAAAATAAATCCTACCTTGACAAAATGAAAATGATGCTCACATAAATGTTTAAATAATAAAACAATCTGTGGGTTCATGCCGCATAACGAGAACTTTCACTTTTGATACTTTAAGTACATTTTGATGCTGATACTTTTGTACTTTTACTTCAATAAGTGTTAAATGCAGGACTTTTACTTCTAGAGGAGTAATTTCACAGTATGGTATTAGTATTTTAACTTAGGTAAAGGATCTGGATTCTTGCCCTTTAAGCTTTCACAGTGAGTCAGGGAAGTCTGATTACACTTTTCAAAACTCCTTGCAGGCAATGCAATATGATGTAATGCAAAACGTTAGCAAGTGCACCGTCGCAGAGACACAGATGCAAACGTTCTCCTGCAGCACACTAAGCTCTGGTGACAGACAGGCTGAAGACTGAAGCAAAGGGGTTTGGGAGGGTAGAGGGAGCGGTTTTATTTTGTGTGGCATGTAGAATGTTGTAAGTAAATAAAATGTTCTAAACATAGAATAACAACATTGAATTTGAAAACTGAAATTGCATACCCGTAAAAAGGTAAATAATTTCAGTAGCGATACTAAATTCCAGGTACTGGTTAAAATGTGAATAGTACCCTCTCTTAGATCTAATTTCAGCAAGTTTTCCTCTTCACAAAGACCGTTTACCTTCATGAAAACAAAGCTGCTTACATATGATTGGTCAGTACTCCTTGGAACACAGATTGACTACAAATAGAAACCAGAATGCGTCGACTACCAAAATCTTGTCCCGTTGCATTCATATGCAGATATCCATCGATGTAACAGCATTTAAAAGCTCCATAGACTGAAGTTACCATGGGTATATTAACTGTATGTTAAATCTTTTTGTTCCTCCCCGGTGGTGACAGACAGTAATGAAGTGGTACAAAATACAGTAAAATAGGGACATTTTCACAGAATAAAAACAGTACAGTCAGATTCTGTACCTGTGGGTCTTTACTACCTGCTTTGAATATTTGGAGGAGCCGGTGCTGCTGTTACGCGAGTGGCCAGGTTTGAACGTGCTTGCTGGGGATTTGTCAAGGCCGCTGATCAAAGATTGGCCGCTGATCAAAGATTGGCTGCTGCTCAGCGGTGGCGGACACACTTGAGGGTCCATTGGGACAATGGGATAGGGAAAGCGTTGCATGTCAAAGCACCTTCAGGCCAGATTGTGTCTCATGGCAAAACGCACAGCACTGAGGAAGTCAACGAAAAATGGCAACATTACAACGGCGAACCAATCATAAAGACATCAAGAAAATTAAATCAATGTACAGAAACGTCAATTTCAAAAAGAGGAGAGATTATTGTGACACTTTAATGATGATGTTATTACCCATCTTAGATTACAGTATAGGTGTTCATTAATGAATTACATTATACAGTCGTGGAAAAAATTAGACCACCCTTGTTTTCTTCGATGTATTGTTCATTTTAATGCCTGGTACAACTAAACGTACATTTGTTTGGACAAATATAATGATAACAACAAATGGCTCGTAAGAGTTTAATTTAAGAGATGACATCTAGCCATTTTCCATGGTTTTCTTAATGATTTTGGTTATTATCAATAAAACCATGGAAAATGGCTAGATGTCATCTCTTAAATTAAACTCTCATGAGCTATTTTGTTGCTATTATTATATTTGTCCAAACAAATGTACATTTAGTTGTACCAGACATTAAAATGAACAAGAAACTGAAGAAAACAATAGTGGTCTAACAATTTTCCATAACTGTATTCTCATACCATATTATATAACACATTATAGACTGGACACACATCTGTACAAATGCCGTAAAAAGTACTTAAAATCAGAAAGTCATTAGCTCATAAAGTCAAACACAAAGAAATGCATAACTAAAATGAAACTATACTGAAAAAAAAGCCCATTGAATAACCCATGACTATTCCTGCTCCTCTGGATCATTTAGCCAGTAAGAGGAAGTGTTTGATGGAGAGATTTCAATGGAATGTTTTTTCAGAAGCTGGACCGGATTCTGGTGGCAGTTTGTCAGCCATAATCACATGATGGTGTGTTTAAGAAAAGTAAGGTTGTTTTTTTTACAACTTTACCAATTATCCATCCAGTTAAAGTTGTGAATCAGCAGAGGCCCCATGGTATGATTTCATCCCGATACTTGAGTCACAATACCATTGCGATTTTAAGCATTTTGCGATATGGTGAGTATTGGGATACAATATATTGCGATTTAACTGTTTAACTGCATTTTGTGTCCACAAAATTACATTCAATCAAGCATTGTTTTGTCAAATAAGAGAAAATTCTCAGTCTATTCATCTCACTTCAGTCCATTTATTCTCCACAATGAGAGTCAAACCCACAGACTGACCAACAAAGTATTCAGTCAAACTGAACTGATATCAAACATGTATGGACAATAACAACTGCAGCATTTTCTCAAACTTTCCTCAACTTTAAGCTTCACTGCTCTGAACTTTTTTGAATGAAACATAGAAAAGCCTTACTTGGCAGCATTATTTCAACAACTTCCTGACACAAGATCTTATGATACCAGTATCTCCAGTATATTTCTAAAAGTGAGCCCCCTACGGCCTCTAGAAAAAGAAAAAAAAAAAAACACAGGAAATACTGACAGCCCTTCAGAAAGCTAAACATCGATACTTGGTGGCCATTAATCAATGTTATATTGCCCTGCAAAATATCACGATACTATGCTGTATACATTTTTCCCCAGCTCTAATAATTAAACACGACCTGTTGACAATATGAAAACATCAAATCAATCTTATTAATTTGTTAACCCTAGACCACCATTGATGAATACATTTTACTTAATTAGGAATTTTTTGCAAAATTTTAAATACAACAGAAGAAAAGAAGCTTATCCATGTTGGCCACTCCTACACAATTACAGAAAGTGGCAGTACTGCCACAGCAGCAAATCAAAGTACATAAAACCATAATGAGGCAACTGAAAGCAACAGTTAAAATCAGGAAACCATGGGCAACACCATAATAAATAAGACACACCTATGTTGGCCTGATGTCTAAGCATCTGTTCTCCCAATAGTTCACAGTTAATTCCTTTAACTTTCCCAGAGAATAAGTGTAAAGCCAAGACAGGACTTGCCTTGAAAGTTGCTGTTCAAAAATAAAACCAGACCACAAAAAAGGGACTCTTCCTAGGCTCAATCCTTCAGCAACAAAATCCTCTGAAAAACTATGTTACACTGAGAGCATTGTCATACCTGACTGGTGATGTGCTCGTCAAACTGGTGCATATCAGAGCCGTCGGTATCTGGGCGGGGCTGAGAGCAGCTTCACACTCCACCTGACCAAACTGGCCTGCCAGCTCTGTCAACTCAAAGGTGACAACTAGCTCTCTAACACATTTGTCATCAGCAGATGTACCTTAGAATTATAGAAGAGCTCTGAAATGAATTTATTTGTCTATTCTGCCCTACAAAAGAAAACCGTTGCAACTCCTAAGTGGGTGATTTAAAAGGGTTATCTGAAAGATCTATGGATTCAATAGGACACTAAGAGCTGAGAACCTCAAACATAACATCCCTGGCTGGGATGTTACATTTTCTAACTTCCCTACCCCAAGGGTAGGGAAGTTAGAAAGTACTGACCAACTGACTGACACCTTATCCATTTGTGGCTTTTCCTGAATCAAAAAAAAAAAAAAAAAAAAATAGAGAATAGGCCATTTTAAGCACATTGAGTTCATGGATTTGTTTTAAGGTTTTAAGTAAGTAGGGATCTTTAACAAACCACTGTCGCTCTCCCTGAGGTTTGTTTATTTTTCCCTGTTAAAATTATTATTACTTTTTGTTTTTTTTACCTTTGAGGCAAATCTGTGATTGGTGATTTTGGGCTATATAAATAAAACTGACTTGAAATTGATTTAACAAGCAAAGGAACAAACAAGCATGTAAAATTCCAATAATACCAGGTATTCCTGTTGTAATGCTGTAGGTGAAAGGTAAAGTGTGTTCTGCAAAGTGCCTGGGGGAGATTTAGTCTAAAAAAAAATCAGATTCCCTGTATTCATCAGTAGAAAAACAGTGCATGAAACTGTACTGTGTAGGATATATAGATTTTTAGTGTGCAATATCAAAGAGCTATGGTTGTGAAACATTTGTGTTTCATTTTCTTTCTTTGTTGCCAAACATGCAGTTAACTTGTTGAATCTTGGAAGGAGTTTTCTGCCCATTGGAACCAAAGAAGGAGGAGCAGAACGAGCATCAAAACATTCCCTGCATGCGTCACACTACAAATCATTGTGTGATTGCATCTTACACTGACTCACTGTACGAAACATTCCTTACATGATGTTGTGTTATGTTGTTGTTGTTGTTGTTGTTGTTGTTGTTGAGGATGATGTTGGGCTGCGAGATATGGCATATAATTAATATTTCAATATACACAATATCTAACTTGATATTTTGAAACACCCTCTAAATTTTAGAGGGTGCAGGCATGAAAATCACTCAACTTTCGGCGAAATTCGCCGTTTTGAGGCCAAAACATGGAAATATTAACGGGAACGGCAAGCAGTTTGCTTCGTTCGTGCTGCCTGACGCTTGAATTCGCGTGGTGATATCCTCGGTGACCAGAGCGTGCACACAGGAGTCAGAATGCAGACCACCAGAAGCTGGAAGTTGGATTTACTGGACTGAATTTGGTGAGTGATGGTTTCAATCATTTTTATATTTTCTGGTATATCTAAGTTACCCAGGAGCTCTGTTGACATAGGCTTAGTTAATGTTAGCTACAGCTTGATGAATTGAGTCATTGAACACAGCGAGAGAACATAACGTTAGCTGCTAGCCAGCTAAAGCTCCAGTGGAAAATGATTAACTAACGCTACTGTTAGCTAGATATTGTTACTGAAGTTAGCTTCAAGCTTGTAAAGCTAATGGTAAATCACAGAAAAGAAACACTGGTTATATTGCTTCTTTCTAAAATCTCTATAACTCGTATTTCCAGGACGTGTGGATGCTATTGATGTGAGAGGGCTGGCAAGGCTGAGACGTGGCAACTCAGTGAAAGCGGGCCATGGAGACACTGGTGGTCCAGGCAAAAAAATGGAAAAAATGATCACTATCCCTTAAAAAGTGTTTTGATTATTGTTCTTCACTTTCTTCTTTTTATTATTATTTGTATTATTCTTCCAGGGCATAATTTAGAAACTCTGTTCAAACTTGTATTTGTATGTCCTTGTACAAATGTTGAGTCTATTGTTATTGTCATTATTGTGTGCCTTTTAATTCAATGTTCAACTCAATACAGTATTTTTTCAGAACCTGTGCTTGGCTTATTATTGCATTATTGCATCCACTCAACTCATTCGGCTACTGTGAAATTGGCAAAGGGAAACTTTGATTCTAAATCAAACATAATATTTTTCTATTTGATGGTATGTTTCGATAATGGTGGAAAACACTTATTAGGGAGGGTGTTTTATTTAGAGTCTAAAACACCCTCTAAAAGGCTATCTCCTTGTTGGTCATCAAGACCCAGACACTGTTACAATCACTAGTAGTCGCATATCAAGTTACTCTAGTCTACCTGTTCCCTGCTTCTCTGCACGTAAAAAAACTCATGCATCTCCACAGTCACTCCCCTAGAAAGTGAGTCTGGGGAGTGTGTAACTGTGCCTGCAGCTTAAGAAATTACATAATGTATACTTGAGGTTCATTGTATATTCCACATGAAACTAGCTGCAATAGATCAAGTATTTTCGATACATCAACCACCACTAGTTGTATGAGGGACAGCGACATGCCTTTTTGTCAGAATACCATCTATTTTGTTACTATTTTGAACAATCCATCTGAATTTTTTTGGAAATCACAAAAAAACTGGTGTACTGAATAATATAACTTTCCACAGGCTAGAGAGCCATGTCATTACGTCACTGTTAACGTCTGTATAGGTTTCCGCCCTCTCAGCAGTCGGCAAGTAAATTAACATCAGACTACATCTCTTTACAAAATGTTGCTCCTGGCTTTGTGAGCCTACATTGGCATCCAAACACGACATGTACAACACATTTGTGCTGCTCGTCTTGAATGCTATGGACAGCGATTACATTCTTATTAACACTGAATGTAAGATGTTGATGTTGGACTTTGTTGTAAGCTATTTCTGGCCTCTAGTCCGTATCAATCACATTGCAGCTAAACAAATCAAATAAATGAATGACTCTCAACGGCACCAAGTTGGTCTTGTTGGTCATGATGATAATCGTGCTTCAGGTCTCTCCTGGGTTTTGGAGCAGAACAAGCCCAAAACAGCGGCTGCACTTCTGGAACAAGCCCAAAAAACACAACTCGGAACTGCCATTATTTACAAGCAACTTTTCAAAATAAGAAGCCCAAAGCAACAGTGATTGGACATTAGGTTGCGGGGAGGGCTTTTCACCTGCCTAGACACACACAGTGGCCTGTAAAGCTTGTGAAAAATGAATTGCAAAACCGAAAACCTGCGGTCCATAAGGGCGTTCTGTGCAGAGTGGTCCGAACGTTTCGGTATTTTACCACGGACCGTTGTGTCCTAGTGTATGTACTTGGGCACAGAAGCATATATACAAGCTCAAGGGGCTATGGAGAGTTAACACAACTCTGTAGCTACTATACCAAATTGAAAGCATTAACAAGATGTATCATAATATTTTCACTAGAGGATATTAAAGGCATTTACAATTCAGGAAATTATTACCAAAGGCCTGACTCTCACCAACTCTTCCAGTCAACCCCAAGGAAATTCAGAAACATCTAGGTTAGGAAGCAGCTTCTTCAAGCTGTCATTCATGTACACCGATCTGATGTCATGGCCCAGGTATGACACTCATAAGTCAAGTCTAACTACGACAGAGGAAGCGGTTTAGAAAAACCATGAGATATGTGGTCTGACCAGTAAACCAGAGAGTGGTAGTAACAAATGTTACCTGCCTGGAGCAGGAAACAAGGCTATGTTTCATTTCCAGATTTCTATTATTCTAGATTTCTCATGTTGCTTACTAACAAGATACAGAAGGACAGCAACCAGGTACCCAATTTGAGTAATGGATCTGCAAGTTTGAAGAGGTTCAGGGTTTTATAAACCTTGAACCTTTGTTGTTGTTTTTTTTCCCTCTCTTCCTTAGGTTCAAAGTAGGCTCAGCCCTCACCATGTATTTACTTCAACAGAGAGAGACACCAAAATGTGATGTTGACCATCTAATGCAATGTATGCAAATGTTTAATTTTGTTTACATATCTTCAGGAATACAAAAGATTAAAAAGATCGTATCAAAAAAGATTTTGTATACAAAGAGATACCTTTTATTTATATGCGAAACGTGAAGTTCAATAAAAGTTATGTTCCCACTATATCAATTCCAGTGAGGAAAATGAATGCAATCTGACATGCTAAATTTATATTTACAAAAGGGTTTCATCAAAAAGGGACACTTTTTGATGAAACACCACTTTAACATAATTTGCACTACTTAGTATAAAATGAAAATACAAACAACTAAGACCAAACTAAAAAACTATTTAAAAAAATCTTTATTCCATTTCATTTTTATTATTCTATTTTTATAACCTTAATCTGTTTTTACTCCATACTTGTGCTGCTGGAACCCCTGAATTTCCCCCATGGGGGATCAATGAAGGAATATCTTTTTTTAGGTACATTTTCTAGGGTATTTTTTCTAAATTGGGAAATTAGGTCCCTGGAAGTTGGGACATTGTTTGAAGCTAGCAGAAAGCATTGCTAAAAAGTTACATTTTCACTGTTGTTTAAATGGCAGGGCCTGCTATTTTGTTTTTTAAGCATATTTGTAGGTTTGTGCTTTAACCCTAAGGGGAAATTTAGTTAAATGTGTTAATCCCAAAAGGGAAAATCAGTTCCCAATCAGTTATTATCAAAAATAATCAGAGCTCTATGGCTGCCTCCCAATCTGCAGCGATGGTTGCATAGATTAAATGACAGTTTACATATGATATTGCTACAAAAGATCCCTCTAGACCTTTGTAGCAATATCAGATGCAACGGTTATTTGTGTGCATTAAGAGAACCCAAAACTACAGGGCAAGTCTCTACCAGCAGCCCCCGCAGACCTCTGGTTTTGCCAGGAAACTGTAGCACATAGTGCTTCAGAGAGCCAGGGAGGAGTGTCAGACCATCAGTTTGACAACAACATCCAAAACCCAAGATTCACTCCCAGCGTGTTATGTGACATGTGAAATACTAGTACCCACTTCTGTCAACTTGGATCACAAAGGACTCACTTTGATCCCAGATCTGAAAAGGGCAACAGTCACAGGTGGGGGTGGGGTGGCTTTAAGCTAGGTCAATGAAATTTCAAGACCATCATCATTTCAGACCAGTCATTGAGGAATGCTACATTAATTTAATTGTAATAATTCACCAGTCTGCTTGACTCACCGTGAAAAGACATAAAAAGAAGCATTTTACTGTTTAACAACTTGATATACTGTTTAATTTAAAGAAAGGTCTAATCACTTTAAAATGACTTTGATTGATGTTAAATCTTTACCAGAAAAGTAACTAAAGCTGCCAGATAAATGTAGCGGGGTAAAAAGTACAATCTTTGCCTCTAAAATGTAGGTGTAGAAGTGTAAAGTTAAATAAAATGGAACAGTACTTGAGTATATGTCCTTAGTTACATTCCACCACTGGAAACACATTAGCAGGTACAGTTATATAACAAATATGTGTCTGACAGGCCAATATTGGCAAACAATATCGGCCGACCAATTCATCAGTCTGGCTCATGATCACCATGGTACGTGTCCAAAGTGAACATCAGATTCATAAACATAAAGATTGTATCGTGGTGCGTTCTTCAAGGGAAGAGCTGTCCCGAACAATCTGTTCTTTCACATCTCTGCTAAGTCACCTCAGACAGGGCTGAGAGCTCGACGAACTGGTTCTCTCACTCTTCTATCCTCCATCTTTCATCTGTCATTCTTTCCAGGAATGTGCCAGGGCAACATGCATAGGCTGTTTGGCCACATGTGACTGATGGGAAGTTCAGCAGCAACAGTGTTTACAAGCCATAGCTGCAGTTGTAACTGCAGTTTATGGAGAACAGAAGGGAAAGTCAAGTGCTCAGTGCAGTCTAAACCTGTTGCCTCTTTTAGCACTAACAACAACTTATAATCCTTCAAAAGGAGCCGATGATATGCATTAGGGATGCTAGTGGTTAACTGTTTTTACTTTAACTAATCAGTTAACCCCTTAGGAAAGATAACTTTTCTTTGACTCAGTTTTAGGGCTCCTTGATATCGTGAAGTTCTAAGGAATCCATTGGTACCAAGTCATGATATCTTGTCAGGAAAGGGGGGAAATAATGCTGCAAAGTTGGGCTGAAATATAACTATAAATTGACATGGCCAATGTTTTAATATGTTTTAATGTGACCTCTGGCCTGAAGATATCTGAATGAAAATAGGTTCTATGGGAACACACAAGCCTACCATTAAAGACATGCGTACTTTATGTTAATGACATGCAGTTTGAGGCAAGCCCTATGCTTCTTGCAGTACAAATATGGTATTTACACCCATTGTATTTTAATATTTCTGACTACTGGGGTCCCTCAGTGTTCTAGAAATTACATGAATTTAGGTATGACTGGAAAGCTGAGACTCTTGTGGTTTCAATGAGGCAACTTTTTTTTTCAATCCATGCAGGAAAATTATGTAATCCATGATCAATAATTAATTTTCCATCAATTTCTTGCACATGCTCTGCAGTCAACACAGAAAAAGACATTGTCAAGAAGTGTGAATCAGCAGAGACCCCACGATACAATTTTATATAGATACATGAGTCACAATAAGATTGCTATTTCAAGCATTTTGTGATATGGTGAGTATTGTGATACAATATATTGTGATTTACCTGTTTAATTGCATTTTCTGTTCACAAAAATAAATGCATTCAAGAATTGTTTTGTCAAGAGAAAGTTCTCAGTTCTGAATTGGGGTGCAGACTTGTGGGAACCCAAAGAGCCTATTTTCATTGAGACAGCACGATGCTTTGAAAATCACCATGTAACATAAAAAAAAGCCTAACTTTGCTGCGTGCCCAGAGTCAGAACTAAGCATGGAGAGGCAGCATTCAGTTTTTATGCCCCACATATCTGGAACAAACTCCCAGAAAACTGCAGGTCTACTGCAACTCTCAACTCTTATAAATCAAGACTGAAGACTTTTCTGTCTGCCACTGACTTTCAGTAACACTGCACTGTAACTTCTATTCCTTTGACATTTGATTAAAAAAAAATATTTTATCTGCTTGTTTTCAGCCACATTAAACTCTACACACTGCAGACGAGCTTGTTGTTTGCAGTGCTGTGTGGAAAGAATTGCAACTTATGCTGGGCTTACACAAAAAGATTTGTACAGTCCCAGACTAAAAGTCTTTAGTAAATCTTGGAGTTTTACTGGAGTCACGGCGCGCTCCCGTCATCTGCATCGTTAAGTTTCATGTCAGTCTTTTCCTAGTCTTGGGTTTGCGATCATATCAAACGTGTTTGATATTATCTCGAGTCTCAGTGACGTACCACAATCAACAACCAATAGATGAGCGGGGGAAAGGTCCCTGGTTCCAGACCGGCAGTAAAACCACTTGGACAGGAAAAAGTAACATCACAATAATGCTAGTAAGCTCAGTCCTCAATAAAAAAAATATTGTGATGCAATATATTTACGGCCACAAGGAGGATTTTTGGGGGCGCTGTTTCTTAGTAAAGAACAGTAAGGAGACCCAGTTAAAATTTATAAATAAATGTATACATAGTTGATAGAGCTGATAAATATAATTATTCTTATTAAACAAATTATAATTAAATAGAACATAAATGTATATCATGAATTAATTTCTAATTTTTTCTTTATTCTTCCTTATGTCTATTTTTACTGTAAAATAGTCAACTTTTCATGTCTGAAAAACAGAAACCCCTTTTCAGCTTTGAGGGGTCATTTTGTGGTGTCTTCTCTCACACAAACCACTGCACACACTAGCGCAGCTGGAGATAAAAGCTGCTTCACAATCTGTCTAAAATCTCAGTCTGAGACTAGGCTGGGACTAAAAACTCTCAACACTTGTCTTTAGATGTGAGCAGGTGTGAGCTGATAGTTTTCTGGGAGTCTTTTCCAAATCTTTTCAAAGTCTTCTGATGTATAGGTAGCATTAGTCAAAGTGTCAAAATGCTGTACTTTGTTGCACTGTAGCTGAACTTATTTTTTTTTGTAATTTAGATGGTACAGAGACTTAATACAAACAACTTTGAGCATTGTAGATTAGAAAAGTGATTTACAAGAATAGGGGTCAGGATAGCCAATTTTTCCCTGATAGGACCTAAACAAATTAGGAGTGTCTTACAAAGAAAAGCAGTAAATAATGTCTCAATGAACAGAACAGCCCTGAAGGGTGTACAAAGAAGCAAGTTTGACAGAGTCAGGGTGTCTTTGTGACAAAGCTGTAAACCCTGATCAGAGAGAACTGATACCATGGCCAAGGTTATCAACTTGTTTCAAACACTAATTTTTTACTCCCACAAAAAAAAAAATCAGTATTGCATTGAAGTGCTACGGGATCTTTCGTTTGCACACGAGGAGTAACAATATGTACATCTGAGATTAAATAATCATGTGCTTTCTTAAAAACAAACAGTTTCGTAGAAAATAAAATTCTCACATTCCATTCAGACATCATTTTTTGTGTGTGGAAATCAGATTTAGCAAAAAAAACAACAGTTTCAAATGGCATTCACTATACTCTATATATCAATTTCTCCTGTTCTGCTGAGTGTATGAATGGTTGTTACACTGTACAGGATGCATGAGCAGCAGGAATCAACAGGAAGCATTCTGGTATTGGCAATGAGTTGAATCAAAGTGTGAACCTAAAAAAAACAACAAAAAAACATGCTGCTACAGGTACTCCAATAAGAGTCACGATAAAACTGACTGACTGAGCAATCCTCTCAGTGAGATCCTGAAGCTGCCACGCTCCAGTGACAGCGTGAGGAATAAAACACTTGTTAAACTTTTCTCTGAAGTCAATAAATAAGTAAACATCAAATCTGAATAAATTTTACTTGGATTGACAGTGAGACTGTGATTTTCTGGACCGAGAGAGCTGTCGATCTGCTGCAACATGCAAGATAACGAGGTATTCCTCTGACATCATCCTCTCCCTCTGGTGCCTCAGTTTATATGTCTGAGCAGCCTTGCTTCAGTCATTCAAAGGGAGCTCAGCAGACTCCCGGGCTGGCCAGCAGGGGAAGGGGATCAGGGGAGGACCAGTGCAGGATCTGAGTGATTGTTGCTTCATTTGACTCTACTACCACAGACACTTATTGCTTTCTGCCCATTTCTATGAAATATTACAAAACAAAGAAACAGTTGCTACAAGTAAGGCAAGAGAGGAATGCGGTCATGAAATTACAAGCATGAATCATGAGTTAATATGCTTATTTTATCACTCAATGCACTCTAAATGCTGAGTGCTTCACAATCTACAGCTCTTACACTTTAAACTGATGTGTCAAATTTTAACTTTATACTCAAGAACTGCATTTAGGTCTGTCACTGTCCCGTAATGGATAATTGGAAAACACTTTTAGTTTATGCCCACTTCAAAAAGAAAGCGTTTATCGATTGAATATAATCTGTGATAAAGACCAGTATACATTTCAAATCAATATTCTATTAGCTGCAATTCCAATAGTGTCAAACGAACTTCAGCAAATCAGGACTAACCATAAAAACGTTATCCAAAGTGGAAACACTATGGTTTGATGGATTATTCCACATTTCACATGCAAGTACTCGTCTGATTGATAATATAGTCAACTATTAATGAATGCTACCTGATTAAATATGGGGCTAACTGTAAATGTCCAGAAAATACTACAGAACAACAACAACCTTACAAATAAGTATTTTTGCTCAGATTTTCTGCATCACAATGACTATTCTAATCTATCTGTTGCAAATGCACAGTGAAAATGATTTATAACCTTTCTTAAATTGACAAATCTCACAATGTGTGCACAATGTGAACAGTTTCATACAAAATCAACACATTGTGTCTTTCAAAAAGAGGAAATGAATTATATTTATTTGAAACTACCGAATCTAGCTGTCTGGCCACATGGCTTAGGACATTTGTTTTTTCATTAAAATGGTTAAATGATACTGGGGTTTCAGAAAATACTTCCAGGTTAATGCTGTGTTGTTGAACCACCATCCAACTTTTTTGAAAGATAAGTAGGCTAATATTATGATTCCAAACAAACAGGGACACAGTTTGGCAGTACAAATAAAACTAGAAAACGTAAAGACAGTAGCACAAGTGTAGAAATCTACCAAACAAGACAACACACCCAACTAAGAAAAAAGCATCCAGTCAGAGAGGGTTTGTGTGTGTGTGTGTGTGTGTGTGTGTGTGTGTGTGTGTGTGTGTCTATACAAGTTAGGAGGCATGAGGACAAAACAGGTTTGTTTGAGTGAGCAACACCCAAAAAACCGCCGTAGGAGTAACGTGTGAAACATTTAATTTCTAATTTTATAAAAAGGAGATTTTAGCTTTTTTTTCCTCTGACATAGTTACCTTTTAAAACATTTGCATTGGCTACTTTCACGCGGGGAATAAAAATAAAAACACGACACGCCAAAATACCGTCAACCGTTGTTTCTGCAACAGCCAGAAGCAGGTTAAAAAAATTATAATAATAATAAAGAAAATAAACAGAGGTAAAAACAGTCATGTTATTTCAATTTCAAACAAAACGAACTGTTACAACACGCGTAACACAAAAGCTCCTGTCCGACCAAACTACCTATGACTAACTATGATTTCTTTAAAGTTTACGCCGCTTAAAAAACTATTTCATAGTCTATATTCAACCTAGCATCAAGTTAAACCGTACAATTGCCAATTTCTTTTAACAAGGACTCACCTGTTTGAAACCACCGGCTGAGCTGATGAAACCTCGCGGAGCTTCAAGCTTCCCTCCTGCTGCTAGCTGTGCGGGCGCGTGGCACAGATTACAGTTTTGCAGGCGCACCGGCAGGACAGATGCATCATGGGAACACCTTTTTTTTTTAATTTACTGTTTTTGCCCCCACCAAATTTTTAATTCCATGGGGGAAGATGTAAGACAAAATTGAAGAAACAATAAGTGATAGTTGGAATACAATCAGTTCAGTGGTGGAATGTAATTAAGTACATTTTAAGTACATTTTGGAGGTACTTGTACTTTATCTCCATTTTATGTAACTTTATACTTCTACCCCACTACATTTAGAGGCAAATATTGAACTTTTTACTCCACTTCAGTATCTATTATCTTAAATTACTTATTAGGTCGAGATTTAACATAAAAAATATGATAAATTTAAAGTGATTAGACTTTTTTTTTTTTTATTTAACCTCATAACAGTATATCAAGTAGTTAAAATAAACCCTGACCTGACAAATGGTACTTACTAGATGCATCAGAAAAAATAATCCAATAATTTAGAAAATATAAAACAATCTGAGTGGGTCTATTCTGCATAACGAGTACTTTTACTTTTGATACTTTAAGTACATTTTAATGCTGATACTTTTGTACTTTTACTTCAGTAAGTTCTTAACACAGGACTTTTACTTGTAACTTGTAATTTCACGGTGTGGTATTAGCAGTGGTGGAAAGTAACTAAGTACATTTACTCAAGTACTGTACTTTTGTACAATTTTGAGATACTTGTACCTTATTGAGTATTTCCATTTTATGTAACTTTATTCTTTTTACTCCACTACATTTAGCTGCCAGCTTTAGTAACCTTTCAGGTCGAGATTTAACATAAAAAATATGATGAATTTCAAGTGATTAGACATTTTTTTAAATTAAACTTCATAACAGTATATTAATAAGTTAAAATGAGCCCTATCTTTACAATATATAATTGAATATATAATACAATCTGAGTGGGTCCATTCTGCATAACGAGTACTTTTACTTTTGAAACTTTAAGTACATTTTGATGCTGATACTTTTGTACTTTTACTTTAGTAAGTTTTGAATGCAGGCCTTTTACTTGAAGTGGAGTAATTTCACAGTGTGGTATTAGAACTTTTACTGAAATAAGAGATCTGAATACTTTTTTCCCCACCACTGAATCAGACCATAGACATTTTTAGGATCAACATTTTGATGTCATCATGTTCCATGTTTCTCTGTTGGGGGTATTTTTCAATATGTCTTCTAACATACATGTTAACCTATATGAAGGAACCTGGTTTGATTAACCAGAATCACCAATCCTCCCATGCAGGAGACAGTTGATTCATATTGGCAGACCATCCTTCAGAACAGAACGGTTCTCTGATAATCAGAAACCTGATAAACCAGGTCCTCCATAATATCATTACTTGGGGTCCAAAAACAAAATGATATTAACTATTAATAGATTTTTAAAAAGTGTCCTGATTCCCACAGCAGCTGCAGCACCACAAACAGAAAGGGACCTAAAACATTTATACTAATCAGTACAGAAGAGGTAGAAAGACGAGGAAGAGGCAGAGTGTTCTTGACGGTCCCGCTGGCCTTGGTGTGGAATTCATTTTTAGGAAGTCAACTTCAGCCTCCATGATGTAACAACACCTCTCAGTTGGCATTAGACGAAGGCTCTGGGAAAGAAGAAGTATTCAGATCCCTTACTTAAGTAAAAGTACTAATACCACACTGTGAAATTACTCCACAACAAGTAAAAGTCCTGCATTCAAAACTTATTGAAGTGAAAGTACAAAAGTATCAGCATCAAAATGTACTTAAAGTATCAAAAGTAAAAATACTCGTTAATACCCACTCAGATTGTTAAATATATTCTAAATATATTATTGGATTTTACAATATTATTATTGATGCATTTATGTAAGCAGTGTTTGAATTGTCTCAAGGTAGGGAACATTTAAACTACTTAATATACTGTTATGAAGTTTCATTTAAAAAAAAGAAAAATGTTTTTCATGTTAAAACTTGACCTGAAATGTAAATCAAGCTTTCAACTAGATGTAGTGGAGTAAGAAGTACAATATTTGCTTCAAAATGTAGTGGAGTGGAAGTATTAAAGTTACATAAAACAGAAATACTCAGGTAGAGTACAAGTACCTCAAATTTGTACTTAAGTACAGTACTTGAGTAAATGTATTTAGTTACTTTCCACCACTGCTACATAGCTTAGTTTAGTTTCTTTTCAGGTTGAGAATAAACATGAAAAACACGATCAATTTCAAATTAATATACATTTCTATAAATTAGACCACATCACATTATATTAACAGTATCACAGTAAAAGTATATTAAGTAGTTAAAATTGTATCCCTAAAAATAAAAAAAATATTATCCAATAATATATTTGGATTAATATAACACTCTGATTACTCATTCTTATAAATCAAACCACATAACAGTATATTAAGTAGTTCAAATTAACCTTGACAACAGTAAAATACTGCTTACATAAATGCAAGCCAGCAAAAGATTTAGACAAAGCTCTCCATCTAGTGGACAAAGAGTAACACTAAACGTCCTGAGCTGAGGCTTTCAGGGAACAATTCCTCCTCTCTGTGTACTGGTATTTTTATTATATTCCTAATTTCATATATATATATATATATATATATATATTAGATTATTCTCTTTCCTCTTTCTTTTTTTTTGTCCTGATTGCTTGATTTATTGCAAAATCAAGCATCCTCTTCAGCAGTGGTGCAATGTCACTACATTTACTCAAGTACTGTATTTAAGTAAAATTTTGAGGTACTTATACTTTACTTGAGTATTTCCATATTATGCAACTTTATACTTCTACTTCACTTCATTTTGAGGCAAATATTGTACTTTTTACTCCACTACATTTAGCAGACAGCTTTAGTTACTTTTCAGGTCAGATTTAACATAAATAAATATGATACATTTATAGTGATTAGACTTTTTAAATTAAGCCACATAACAGTATAATAAGTATTAAAAATAAGCCCTGTCAAAAAATGATACTTACATAAATGCATCAGAAATAATAATCCAATCATTTTATATATAAAACTGTCTGAGTGGGGCCATTCTGCAGAATCATTTTTTTGACAATTAGGTTTTCACATATTAGACATTGCTGTGGTGTCTGGTGCAAAAGAACAAAGTACTAAAATATGATATACATTAAGGCAAGTACTTCAGTAGCTTAAACAGAAAATATGAATAGGAAAGTAAACAAACACTATATATAATAGTAATGAGTAATTAAAATATATAATATAAACAGATATATGTAAAATAGGAAATATTTACCCTTGTGAAACTAAGAAATTACACCTCACAGATGTTGAAGGAGGCCTCTGATGCAGGAATTGAAGGCTTTTAGTATTTTTTTACAGAAATATTTTAATATTGAAACATTGGGCCTAGATGTAACATTTTTTGTATTTGCAGTCATACTGTCAACAAATGCTACCTATACACCAGAAGACTTTGAAAAGATTTGGAAACAAGACTATCAGCTCACACCTGCTCACATCTAAAGACAAGTGTTTAGTCCCAGCCTAGTCTCAGACTGAGATTCTACAAAGACTGTGAATCTTGCAGGGTCACTATTTACAAGACTACAACTAGATTTTCTTTAGCATTCTTTTACCTACCATGCAATGTTTGTGTGTGCAGTGGTTTGTGTTGGAAAAAAAAAGAAAAGAAGACGCCACAAAATGCCCCTCACAAAACTGAAAAAGGGTTTCTGTTTTTCTGACATGAAAAGTTGACTATTTTACAGTAAAAATAGACAAGAAGAATAGATAAGGAAGAATAAAGGAAAGGAAAATTTAGAAAATAATTCATGATGTACATTTATGTCCTATTTAATTATATTTATTTGTTTAATAAGAATAATTATACTTATCAGCTCTATCAACTTTCATTTAGTTGATCACACATTAATCATCAATTATTTATTACTTATTTATGTATACATTTATTTATACATTTTAACCGGGTCTGCTATGAAACAGCGCCCCCACAATCCCGCTTGTGGCCGTAAATATATTACATCTCTATATTTGTATTTAGGCTTGAGCTTATGCTACCTATACACCAGAAGACTTTGAAAAGATTTGGAAAGACTCCTGCAAGACTATCAGCTCACACCTGCTCACATCTAAAGACAAGTGTTAAGAGTTTTTAGTCCCAGCCTAGT
Organism: Centropristis striata; assembly: GCF_030273125.1. NCBI lineage: Eukaryota > Metazoa > Chordata > Actinopteri > Perciformes > Serranidae > Centropristis > Centropristis striata. The sequence goes on along the minus strand of NC_081529.1, from coordinate 14,779,534 downwards.
CTCAGACTGAGATTCTACAAAGACTGTGAATCTTGCAGGGTCACTATTTACAAGATTACAACTAGATTTCCTTTAGCATTTTTTACCTACCATGCAATTTTTGTGTGCGCAGTGGTTTGTGTTGAAAAAAAGAAAAAAAAAAGAAGAGAAGACGCCCTCACAAAGCTGAAAAAGGATTTCTGTTTTTCTGAAAAGTTGACTATTTTACAGTAAAAATAGATATAAGTAAGAATAAAGGAAAGGAAACTGTAGAAAAGAATTAATGATATACATTTATGTCTTATTTAATTATAATTTGTTTAATTGAATAATTATACTTATCAGCTCTATCAACTTTCATTTAGTTAATCACACATTCATCATCAATTATTTATTACTAATTTATGTATACATTTTAACTGGATCTGCTTACTGTTCTCTTTACCAAGAAACAGCGCCCCCAAAATCCCGCTTGTGGCCGTAAATATATTACATCTCTATATTTGTATTTAGGACTGAGCTTACTAACATTATTGTGATGATACTGTGATGATAAGTGGTTTTACTGCCGGTCTGGAACCGCTCATCTATTGGTTGTTGATTGTGTTACGTCACTGCGACTTGCGATAATATCAAACACGTTTGATTTGATCGCAAACCAAAGACTAGGAAAAGACTGATAAGAAACAGCGCAGATTACTATCTTACACTTAACGATCAGGATGACGGGAGCGCGCTGTGACTCCAGTAAGACTCCTAGATTTACTAAAGACTTTTAGTTTTTAGTCTGGGACTGGGAAAATCGTTTGGTGTAAGCCCAGCATAAGGGAATATTACATAAATTGGTGTTTATTCGTTGTCATAATGGCTTTTATAGCCAGATGACTGCAACACTCATCCACACACCTGTTCCCCATTGTCTAATCAGACCGGCCTGGCCTCCCCCGCCTTCTCACCTGCATGGCATTCCCTCATCAGCCACGCTACACATACTGACCCATTTATTTTGTTCCCATAATGCTGGGCTTACACCAAACGAGTTTCCCAGTCCCAGACTAAAAACTGAAAGTCTTTAGTAAATCTAGGAGTTTTACTGGAGTCACAGCGCGCTCCCGTCATCTCCATCGTTAAGTGTAAGCTAGTAATCGGCGCTGTTTCATATCAGTCTTTTCCTAGTCTTGGGTTTGCGATCATATCAAACGTATTTGATATGATCGCAAGTCGCAGTGACGTAACACAATCAACAACCAATAGATGAGCGGTTCCAGACCGGCCAGTAAAACCACTTCAACAAAGTAACATCACAACAGTGTTAGTAAGCTCAGTCCTAAATACAAATATAGAGATGTAATATCTTTACGGCCACAAGCGGGATATTGAGGGCGCTGTTTCTTAGTAAAGAGAACAGTAAGCAGACCCAGTTAAAATGTATAAATAAATGTATACATAAATAAGTAATAAATAATTGATGATTAATGTGTGATTAACTAAATTAAAGGTGATAGAGCTGATAAGTATAATTATTCTTATTAAACAAATTATAATTAAATAGGACATAAATGTATATCATGAATTATTTTCTAAATTTTCCTTTCCTTTATTCTTCCTTGTCTATTTTTACTGTAAAATAGTCAGCTTTTCATGTCAGAAGAACAGAAACCCTTTTTCAGCTTTGTGAGGGGGCATTTTGTGGCGTCTTCTCTTTTTTTCAACACAAACCAGTGCACACACAAAAATTGCATGGTAGGTAAAAAATGCTAAAGGAAATCTAGTTGTAGTCTTGTAAATAGTGAGCCTGCTAGATTCACAGTCTTTTTAGAATCTCAGTGTGAGACTAGGCTGGGACCAAAAACTCTAAACACTTGTCTTTAGATGTGAGCAGGTGTGAGCTGATAGTCTTGCTTTCCAAATCTTTTCAAAGTCTTCTGGTGTATAGGTAGCATAAGGCTGTCAGTTTAATGTAGTAGATCAAAAAGTACAATATTTGCCTCAAAATGTCAAAGTAGAAGTATAAAGTTACATAAAATGGAAAGTACAAGTACCTAAAATTGGACTGAAGTACAGTACTTGAAAATAATCCATTGTTTCACATATCTGAGTGGTTTTAAGCAAAAAAGGAAGAGAAGCGTTGCTTAAAGATCAACATGTCTACCGTACTAGACTAAACAGTACGTTACAGTTGATATTTTTTATGCTTCATTTACTACCATTAAATAACTACAGCTTAGTTGGAGCTACAGCTAAGTAAACTATAATTATTTAAAATGAAACATGTTAGATTCCAACTAACCTACTTAAGCCTTTCATCAAATAAAATAAACTCACTGTGTAAAATACAGTCAAAACTAAAGCTAGTGTCCAAGAAAGATACATGTCCTATTAGGATTTAAAGTTGTAACAAATATCAGTGCATTTACATTGACAGGGTGTGTGTAAGTAAAACAAAAAGCAGTCACACATATCAGGACTGAACATTTTATTCTGTACTTTTCCAGAACTTCTGTACAATACCAACATTTTGTAGACCTGGAAATGATCACACACGTCAGTAATCCAGTCTCTATAGAGCCACAGAAGAACCCTGCTTTAAGCACAACACAAACACAACCAAACAGGGATATGATCTCTTCACTTCCACTTCAGGAAGTGTGCTGCAATCAACATTTTGGCAATCACATATATTCTGCAAGGAGCTGCTTCTCATATAACCATTCTATAACAAATAAAAAGGAATGCCCTATATTAGTAATCCCATTTGAATCTTTTGCAACCTCGACTCAGGGGTTTGACAGAACACTGATTGCAGAGGCTAACTGCTTTTCTCTCGATCAGCGTGGCTGAAGAAAACTAAAGGCAGACACTCGAGGACAATGGAAGGCAGAAAGAAAAGTTAACAAGCACAAAAGTCATTCATTTGTCTGACCTTTTGTCTCACCGTGTTGAAAAGTTTGAGAAAAGTACAAGGGTGGCATGCTAGGGTTACTTTAAGGAAAGGTTGATTGACGATACACTCACTGGCGACTTTATTATTTACACCTGTGCAACTGCTTGTTAACCCAAATATCTAATCAGCCAATCACAGGGCAGAAACTCAATGCATTTCGGCAATTAGACATGGTGAAGACGAGGTGCTGAAGTTCAAAGCGAGCATCAGAATGAGGAAGAAAGGTGATTTAAGAGACTTTGAGCGTGGCATGGTTGTTGGTCTGAGTATTAAAAAACTGCTGATCTAGCAATCATCTCTAGGGTTTACAGAGAATGGTCTGAAAAGAGAAAACATCCAGTAAGCCTTGATGCCTTGTTGATGCCAGAGGTCAGAGGAGAATGGCCAGACTGGTTCCAGATGATAGAAAGGCAGTAACAGTAACTCAAATAACCATTTGTTACAACCAAGGTCTGCAGAAGAGCATCTCTGAACACCACTATATTAGGTACACCTTGCTAGCTAATAAAGTGGCCGGTGAGTGTATGTTCTTCCCTTTCTGGCTGGGGAGATGTTAATGATGACCTCTCATATTAGTAAAATATAATAATATAATCCAGGCATGTCCAAACTAACCCAGAAAGGGCCATGAGGCCACAGGTTTTCCTTCCAACCAAGCAGAAGCAGAACAGGCGCAAGCCATTTAATCAACTGATCTCAGGGTTCAAACAGCTGATCGGTCAAACCAAGTGTGTTCTTGATCGGTTGGAACAAAAATCTGCAGTAGAATGGCCCTTTATGGAATAGTTTGGACATGGCTGGCTTAATTCTTCTGTTTCCACTCATTATGCTAAGCTAACTGGCTAGAGCTCAATATGTACTGTACAGACACAAGGGGCATCAGTCTTATCAAAGTCTCTGCAATGCAATGCTCACATCCTGTATGTACTTTGGAAGAGTTACTGGTAGCCAAGTATAATCATTTCTCTCCATACTGGCCAGTGAAGAGATTCCTTCTTGTCCAGTGTAGTCTGACTCACTAGATGTCGTCAGACATTGGTGTTGTCTCTCACATTGTCCTTGCCTTCCTCTTATCTACTTTGCAGTGGCACTATTTTAAAGATAAACAAATAAGCTGGAGCGTTTGATATGTTCATATGTTCATATGTTATGGTCTTTTTTAGTACAAAATTCTACAGTCCACTGACAATGTTTCCAGCATGGGATCCCTCCACCATGGCTCAGATACACAGACTACAACTACCAGGATGCAAGTGGCTGTAGATTTAGTCCCACTTTTTACAGCTGAGTCACGCTAGAGAAGGGATCTTTTCGTAGCCAGTGTGAACAGGTGGAGTAATTTTCATTCAATGTACACAAGACATGCGAGTATTACATGACTTGGATGGAAATATATGATTATTGTTTTCTCCACACATAAAGCCTCTTTTCCTCACTGCGAGCCAACAGCCAAAACTGCTGTCAACCAGTCCATTAATTTCCTGTGTCACTGAAGCACAGCAACAAAACAAAAAAACAGTTGGCTAGTCAGATATAAGATCTCTTCATTGCTTACTTCCCTTATTGATGTTATATTGTAACATCAAACCCAAATCTGTCTTAAATCTGTAATCTAGTGGTGAAAAAATACACCTGAAATGACAAATTAATACTGGTTTTATCAGCTTCCTTTCAGCAAGAGCTACTTATTCAGAAAAATCTCAAAGTATTAAGTCATAGGAGCTGATACCAAAGCAGTAAACCGTCTTCTGTGTATGCAAAGAAAGCCTTTGGTTGGGGCCCTCATTCAGATACAACAGTGAGTTAATTGCAGTGTGAACATAAAAGTTACTTTTATTTGTCTCCATTAGTTCCTCCGGATCCAAGCCCAGGTGAATCTAGCTAAAGCAACAGCAGGGTCTCCAAATAAACAATGCAACCCTACACACTGCAAACTAGCGTTAGTTTCAGCATAACAATGAGAAAACAGCACAACAAAGGGGTGGATGTCAATGAAAGTGACATTTCTCCAACGGCTTCTTATCTGGTAAACTAATTAAGGGTCAATTCAACAGCACTATTAAAAGTGAAAGCTAAGCAGAACTGTTCTTATAATACACAGGAATCACTGGGTTTAGACTTCTGAGCTGCTGGTTATAGAGGCGGCTGAGGTTCGATCTGAATGTGGTGGCTTTAACCTGGCCAGAGGAGATATGGCAGGTGTCTTGCAAAGCCCAGGCACGTTCTCCAGCTACCTTCTGTTTGTTAAAGGTCTGTACCCCCACCCCCATAGCTACTTAAAAGGAGAACACCATCACCTTCACAAATTTCCAAATATAAGGTCCCTTCATCTGGCCCAAGCCAAAGTGAGCCCCAGGTCGTCTCCTTGTTGCTCTCCATCAGAAAGTCTTTCCTCAGTAAAGAGTTTAACTGGCTGTTTGGGCTTGTGGGTCAAAGTGGAACAAGAAATTTGCAATATCTGTACGTATGCATTCAGAGGCTTGAGCCATCAAAACAACCTTTTATACCCACAAGCACAATGGCTGGTTAGCCTCAACATCTATCAGGCATGATAGGGCAGCAACAAGTTGAATAAACAAACAGGACATCAAATAACAGCTGGTTAGCTACAACAGTAGCACAAATGCACCTCTGCAGATTTGTCAGAATTTGACTAGAGGATCGTGTTCATTTTTCATTGGTCAAGAGAACACTATCAATTCTTCTCTCTCAGAAACATCCATACAACACAAGCTTGATTCCAACCCCTTAACCCTGGACTCACTAAACCTTGACGTAGGCGTCACACTCTCTTCTGCGATTTTGTTTTTCCGCTGCGAACAAAACAAAAAAAAGGTCCCTTTGTCTTCAGTTCTTGGCCTGACTTTGAGTCCAGCACTGTCCAGGGAGTCAGGGCTGGGAGCTGCCCTGGCTGTCGGGGTCCGTCCCAGAGGAGCTGGTGTCTGAGTCTGAATCGTCGTCGTTGTGGTTGTCCTCCGCCAAGCTTTTCTCACGTATTCGCCTGTGGGTGGCACTGAGACGGGCCAGCAGGCCGTGGTAGTCGAACCGGCCACGCTTCTCGCCGAATGGGTCCTGGGTAAAGCAAGGGGATGAATAAACAGAGATGAACTGCATTTGGGCATGTTCAGTAGTAAAAGTGTGGGGGGGAAATCGATACAGCGTAGTAACGCGGTCATTTGCGTGGCAATATTATATCGATTCATGCTTGCTAAGTATCGATACCGACGGCTGGTGGCATTTTATTTAATTTTTAGGAATATACTGGAGATACTGGTATCATATCTAGAAGATCTAAGGAATATTTAGGCACCATGTTCATCAGGATATCGTGTCGGGAAGTTGTAGAAATAACGCTACAAATTTAGGCTTTTTTTCATGTTTCATTCAAAACAATTCAGAGCAGTGAAGCTTAAAGTTGAGGAACGTTTGATAAAATGCTGCAGTTGTTGTCGTCCATACATGTTTGATATCAGTTCAGTTCAGTTTGACTGAATACTTTGTTGGTCAGTCTGTGGGTTTGACTCTCATTGTGGAGAAATAAAGACTGAAGTGAGATGAACAGACTGAGAATTTTCACTTATCTTCAATTTCAGTCATGAATTTAATTTTGTGGACACAAAATGCGGTTAAACAGTTAAATCGCAATATATTGTTTCGCAATACTCACCTTATTGCAAAATACTTAAAATCGCAATAATATTGTATCGTGATAAACTCCTATCTTGGGGCCTCTGGGGATTCACACCTCTATTCAGTGTGCAACTAAGAAATGGAGCATTTGTCCTGATGAGTTTGGTACAGTAGGGAATAGGGATAAAACATATCCGTTTGTGGATGGAAAATTAATGATGCAAATAGATACAAATGAATAAGTGCTAGTTACCTGCATGTTCTGTCCTTGTAGATGCAGTCTCTCTTTGCAGACGCCCTCATAGAAATCATAGTATTCTAGGAAGGACTTTTCCATCACACTCCTAAAAACACACATCAATCAGCTTAGAAGAATAAAGGAAATGAGAAGGACAGAAAAGAAGGAAATATAAGTTTGACAGTTCTGTTGGTCTCACCACAGAGCTTCAGGACAGGGGACTTTGCCCTCCAGCATGTCACACACAGCCACCCTCATGGTTTCATGGCGGATACACTCGTTGTAGTTCTTACTGTCCCCTGGGTGGCGCTCCTGAAAGACACACACATTTAGTTAATTCCCCATATAAGTTCAAACCATGTATGACAAAACTGTTCTCCTCACTACTACTTGGTGATTCCGCTGTCACACAGCAGGTGAGTTGTCACGGACTAGTAGTCATGATATTGGAATTTCTCATTTTGGGGATAAAAAATGTAAGCTTTCATATCACATATAATTATATAATATATTATTTATAGTAGCAGGAAACAGCAGAATGACTGTAGTAAACATTAACGATGAAAACTTTTTTACATTAATGAACCACTGTGTTCGTCAACATAAGAGCTTAACCGATTTTCTCATCAGTTTTAATACAAAGATGATACTGCTGTTTGTTTGCACCTTAATATATCAGTGTTGCCAACTTAGCGACTTTTTTTCACATATATTTAGCGACTTTTCAGACCCCCCTAGCACCTATTTTTCAAAAAAGCAACTAGTGACAAATCTAGCGACTTTTTCTGGTGTTGTTGGAGACTTTTGGAGACAAGTTCTTACTCTTCTTAACGAGCCACGGGGGCTGCTGGCGGCCCCTCCCTCGTCCCAAAGCACTCACAAGTGGCACATTCCTCCCGCAGGAGTCTCCCCCAGCTGCAGTCAGAGCAGGGGATGGTAACCCCTAAGCGTCCAGACTGGAAATCGTGCATGCGCGAAGTCGCTGCTTGCTGGTTTACAGTCAGTGTCTCTTTTGGGTTACTTTTGCCGGCCCGAGGCCAGATAAAGGCGGAGGGTTGGGATTGTGACAGAACACAGTGCACTTACAGTTCTACACATATTTAGGGTGTTTTTTTACTCTTGTCTTTCCTCACATTATTCTTCGTTCCTACAGTGTTGATTACAAGTACATACACATGGTAAACATTGCAAATTATGTGATGACGTCATTTATCGACTTTTAGGACAGCCAATAGCTACTAGGAGTTGGCAACACTGTACTATATGTCAAGCCAACCGATGTATAGAGCCTCCACAGCTTTTTATATTTATAGAAAAGTGTGTTCAGGTGGGGTTTACAAACACATACACACACAGTACCTGTTCAAAGCCAGGTTCATTGTGATAGGGGTTTTCCGTCATCAGAGACTGGATGGAAATGAGGACAGATGAGATACTCTGGGCTGGGCTCCAGGCTGGACCTGTCCATGTCCTACCACACACCCACACACACACACACCCATGTTAGACAGAAACACATTAAATATGTATGTTTTCAAGCACTAATTGTTTGTCATAATGAGCAGCCATCCTTAGGGCTCAATCACACAGAGCGTTTTAGCAGCCTAGGTGGCTTTTAGTAATTGTTTTCAATGAGAGCGAAGATGTTGGCCCGCTGCCTCATATTTTTCACCCAACGGTAAGGACATCATTTGGTGGCTGCGACAATTTTTAAAAAGATACAGCAAACTGCCAAAAAGTGCATTGTCTGATTGGAGCATCGTCGACAAAAAAGAGGCAGTGGTGATAGGGCCAAAATCTTTCATATATTCTTATATATATATGATATCTATTTATAAGTGTCAGAAACCAAAAAATGCCAATAAACATTGTATATATTTCATTAATAACTCCATTACTAAGCATCTCACTCTAGATTTAGTTCAATCGTATTCTTTACCTCTCACAGATCATTGTTCAATGAGGGTAATTAACTTGTTTTTCATTTTTTTTTAAATGCATGTTAAAACTTTTCGTATGTACATTGGAAAGGCCTTCATATAAGTTATTGAAAATTTCATTTTACATTTTAAATTTTTTTCTTTTATGGAGTGAGTTGTTAAATTAGACTACAAACAAAAAACTGCCTCATATAACACTTCTCATACCGAGAGTAAAAATCTTCCACAACGGAAGCTTTAAGGCTCCTGGGAACATCATCTCAAGTGTTACAGGTTTTTTGAGGTAAACAGGATGCCTCCTATTGCTCTGCATTTACAACTTCACTCTGTCCAAATCAGTTACTTGGAGGCAGAGCAGGCGAGAATTATGAGATCCTGCAAGAACAGCTCCTGCAGTATAACCTGTCTATAGGATTTCTACTGTCATATTGCCCAGCCCTAGCAGTGCAGTTATTCTGTGCTCTTTCACATTGGGGCTTTCATGGATTGCTGTAGAAACAAATACAAACTAGGGAAGAAATGAACTCTCACTCACCCCAAGATACTGAGGCAGACCTTGCCGTTGCGGTAGAAGTTGGGGTTAAAGCGGACGGTGTTGTGTCCGGTGGTTATGAGCTTGACCCGCGGTGGGTGGATGGGGTAGTCGGGCGGGCAGCGGAACAGGAAGAGGAAGAAGCCGCCCTCGTATGGTGTATCGAACGGCCCTGTGATCAGGGCATGGATCTGCAGGAAATTAAGGAAAGAAATGGTGGAAAAAGGAGATGGTTTAGAGAGATCATCAGAGGTGTGCAAGGAAAGATGAGAAAGATGAAGAGGGATGAACAGACATGGAGCATAAAATCTGACCTAGAAAACAACTTGCAGCATCCACACTAGATCATTTTCAGTGATTTCACGACCTAAAAACTTCACTCCTTCACATTTTTTTTACTGGAAATCCAGAATAAGAATGTGACACATGATGAAAACACCCTGATACTCCACAACATGCACTCTACATTAAAAAAATGCACCCAAAACATTGGTCAGAAATGTAGGTAGGTGATAGCAGCTACAAAAGCTATCTTGAGACCCAACTGTAAACTGTGACGTGATGATAGTTACACAGCATGAACACATGACTTTAGGTGTCTCTTGACTGCTGATGGCTAGTTGACTCTGGCTTTCTCAATGTATTTAGCAGTTTAATCAATGAGGGGGCTCAACTGATCTCTGGTTACTTGAGGTGAAGTCCTGAATGATGGAACCATGATTCATAGATTCTTCTTTGTGAAGCCTGTCCCTGCCATAAAGCCAGGTTGCAGATATCTGCCTGGTGTCTTGTCATTGGAGGAATATACCATTGCCGTGGTTAAAAAAAAAGCGCAGCAACGTCTTTATTTTTTAGGAACACTCAAAAAAAGAAACCTGGTGGCGGAGCTCAAAACATTTTACCTCTGCTCAGTTGAGAGTATTTCAAATTACTGCATTACGGCATGGTATGCAAATTACATGGAAGCTGCACTCGTCCAGTGAGTAATAAAAACTGCTGAAAAAAATAATTTGCATCCCCCTGACCACCCTCATGACATTCTCAGAACGCCCTGCCTACGGCGCACACAAAATATCGCGAGGGACCAAACCCACCCCTCACACCACCTCTAAAGCAGTGTGGTAAATAGATACTGCCCTCCGGTGCCCAGCATATCATTTTTAACCATTTGGGATTGTGCAATACAGGCCTAGTAGCTTGGGTCGATTATAATATATTTATGAAATGTAAGTGCAATATTTAAATCTCTGTTTCTTAGTGTGCTGTATGTATTTTATTGTCATGTGGAAGTGATTGTGTTGTGAAGCATCTAATACTGGCTGTCCATTACATAAATATGTGTAATGATGAAATTTGCATGCTAGAAATAAAAATATGAAACATATATTGGGCCACACCAATGTCTGTGTCCTTTGGTCAATTTTACATGCACTTCTGTGGTTATTCGCCATGCTGTTAGCCCATGGCTGATAGTATGGGGATAGCTAGGGGATAATATGTTTACATGCAGTTTTTCTTACTGTCTTAGGTTCGCAGTGGAATTACAAGCTATGGGTAACATGCATGTTACTGTTTATTTGCTGTGCTAATGACACAGTTGTGGATGGAAAAGTATGAGCAGGTTTTGAAGGGCCCTTGTTTGTGTATGTCTTACTTGTTTCTTCTTGTCATGAATTAATAGTTTAGCTATTGACCGTACTATTACTATCCTGTTAATACAGGAGAATATATATATTTCAATGCAATACAGAATACCTGACAGCTCTACTACATTAGGCTGCATTTCATTCTATTTTATACCTTGAATTGTCACCTGGTTCTTGATCTTGTGGTCCTTTTACATAAATAAAGACTTTTCCACACATTTTGCACCTTTGTAGATCCACTGTAATCTGTGTATTCTAATAAACATGTCAAAACAGTGAGTGGACTGAATGGATATGGAAAAACTAAGATATATTGTTGAAAATATACTTATTTTTCTTAAGGCATCCCAGCCTGTTCATCTTCTTTTTGTTGTCAAATTATTGTTCATTAATTCTAAATGTACTTTTACTTCTTTACACAAAAGGAAAGGGAAACATTTGGATGTGATACTATAGGTTATGCAATCATTTTACTGGTTGGGCTGACTCAAGACTAAATTGGGCTGTATAAGAGCAATAAACTAAAATGAGTTGGACACCCCTGGTTTAACTTATCCCTGATCCCTTATCCCAATCCTTGAATGTTATGTATGAATGAGGATAAGTGTGAGTGAGAGCTCTTTAATGCAGAATAAAATGTAGCCTCGCATGTAGTCCATACTTCTTGTTGTGCACAAGTCATTCTTTTTCAGGTGATATATAGCTGTTTCAAGTGCATTACTCAGAGCGCTTTACACTACAGACTGCGCTCATTCACCCATTCACACACACATTCATACTGGTGGCAGAGGCTACTCTAAACGGTGCCACCTGCCACCATTGGGAATTCATTCACACGCCGATGAACGCAGCATTGGGAGCAATTTGAGGTTCAGTATCTTGCCCAAGGATACTTCCGACATGTGGGCTGCCATGGTCAGGGATCGAATCACCAACCCTCTGATCAGTGGGCAACCGCTCTACCAACTGAGCCACATCAACAGTCCTCCATTTGGACTGGAGGAGAAAAGGCATGTTTCATGTAGGGAAAACCTACAGTAAGTTGTGTGATCTGGAGATGTATACACCAGAAACTTTGTTATGTACACCTGTTCAGCTGCTCATTAACACAAGTATCTAATCAGCCAATCACAAGGCAGCAACTCAATGCATTAAAACATGTAGACATGGTAAAGACAAGCTGGAATTTTCCCATACAACCATCTCAGGTCAGAGGAGGATGGTCAGACTGGTTCCAGATGATAGGCAACAGAAACTCAAATAACCACTCGTTACAACCAAGGTCTGCAGAAGAGCATTTCTGAACCCACAACATGAAGCAGACGGGCTACAGCAGCAGAACACCACAAAACCATTTTATTAGGTACACCTTGCTGGCTAATAAAGTGGCTGAGTATTAAATGTCACCCAGATAATATCCAGATATGAGGAGAAACCTGGCTTATTACCTTGGTCATGTCTTGAGGATCAGGGACCACAAACATCCCTGGTGGAGGTTCTTTGTAGATGGACATGATATCCCTGCAGAGACAGAAAGAGGGTGGGACATTAAGTTATAGTTAAGATAGAGAATCTTACATAGTGATGTGACCCTGATCTGCTCACATCCTTGATGTAAACAATTTTCCGTGTGGAATTTTTTCTTTTGTAGGACAGTAGTCACAACTTCAACTGTCCACACTCTGAACTCAGAGGATTATCTTTAGTAAATGTGACACTGCCTCCAGAAACACAAGACACCGTCACATTTTCAGATGTCATTTTTTAAAGCTACAGCCTAGGCCTGTCATGATAACACATTTTTAAGGATGATATATTTTCCCAGAAGCTATCACAATAAATGATAGTATTGTTGTATTGATGTTTAGTTTTATAACAATATTAGAGCATAATAAGTACATCCTTTTCCACATCAATGAATTTTTAAACCTAGAGAATATTAAACATTGGAATTGAAATGTGGAAAATAAATATTAAAATATCCTAGATAAATAAAACATAAATAAATAAACTACAATCAAAACAAATGAAACAGACTTCCAGGCTCTGTTAACAAATCATTGCAATTAGATAATTATTATGTATTATATTATTTTATTATTAAAATAACATATAAACAGCTGGAATGGCTGCTTGGGAAATATAGGTTTTTTTTGGCAATTTGTACTGCCTGTCAAACATTTGAAGCATTACTTTAAACACAATACAAAAAGTCAATATATTGAGTCCAGAAAAAAAACAACTATCTTGTCCATTTTTTTATATCAAACGATAAGTCGATATAGTAATTATCGTGAAAGGCCTACTCCAACCACTTTCTACTCCTTCACTTGTATAAGTTAGAACTAGAAATCTCAGATATACATTTCAAACCAAGTAAAGCTAAAACGTTTTATTTGGCTAGATAACACAAAGATTGCATCTTAATATCCGTTTGTAATTTGGGTGAACTGATACCGTAAATGCTTATGTTTCCTGACACTCCTCATTTCATTCTATTTTATACCTTGAACTGTCCCCTGGTGCTTGATTTTGTGTTTCTTTACATAAATAAAGACATTTCCAGCCACACATTTTGCACATTTGTAGATCCACTGTAATCTGTATATTGTAACACTCACTTAACAGTGAGTCGACTGACTCAATATGGAAAAACTAAGATATATTGTTGAAATTTACATAACGATAAGTCGATATAGTAATTATTGTGACAGGCCTAACTTAGCACTAGAAATCTCAGATAGACATTTCAAACCAGGTAAAACTAAAACTATTTATTTATTTAGATAACACAATGATCTTTTTGTAATTTGTGTGAACCGATACCGTAAATCGTCACACTGTTAAAATAATCGCCTAAGTCATTTTTTGTCAAAATTGGTTTTTTTTTGCCTAAATCATCTCCTCATGACACCGGCCACCTATGGTAAAATCGACTACATCAGATCATGTGATTTTACCCCTTTAAGATCATCACTTCTTTGACAATTTGCCACATTTATAGGCATCAGATAAGAACCCAGCAAAGAAGAGCTAGAGGGAGATTGTTTAGTTATCTGTTTAGTTGATCAGTGTTTTATTGTTGACACTAATATTGGTAACACTCTACTCTAAGGTGTCTACATAAGAGTGACATGAGTGTTTCATAAACATGACATGGGATGTGTCATGAACATTAATGACACTTTGAAGTAACATTAATGCTCATGATACTTGTCATGTCATGTTTCTGACAGGCTTGTGTGACTCTTATGTAGACACCTTCAAAATAAAGTCTTACCATATCTTGCGGAAGTCTCAAAGGCATGCAAAAAATTGCCTAAGTCATTTATTTCTCTTAAGTTACATAATTTACACAGGGTTATTACTATGCCAATAGCCATCCTTTGTTACATCCTTTGTTACGTCCTTTTTGAGTGAAATGATCAATAAATGTCATATGTTACACTTTTGGTGAAGTTTTTTGTGTTTACTGCAAAACTTGGAAAAAAATGAGTTAGGCGACTATTTAACAGGGTGACGATATGATACGTTTCCTGACACTCCTCGTCATTTGTTAAGACCGCTCAGGTTCCAGATAGTGATGGCAGAAACTTTCCGGAAAACTTTCACTTTCATTTTTACTCACCTCGTCAAGTTTTAATGTCTGAACTCACATGAAAACAAACACATGTGAGAACAAATCCGTCCCTTACCTTTTTATCCTCAGGATGCACTGCTGGGAAGCTTTTTCGTTGTCCCAGTCCGTACTGAGTGTCGGGTCCCAGGAGGTGGCGTGGATTTGGGACAGAAGGCCCGCTCCTGCCACCCCGCCAACCCCGAGACCAACACCGGGGAGAGGAGAGGACGCGTGTACGGTGGGAGACACGGCCACGACCGGCGGAGATGAGCTGGGGGTAAATGTGTTGCCAAACCCGGCCGGGGTAGGAGTGACAGCGGACATAGGGGCCACCAGGGCGGTTAGGCCACTCTGCGCGGCGGCGGCGGGGGGAGGAGAGGCCGGGGTGGAGCTGGAGTGAGCCCCGCTGGCTCCCACCGACAGAGAGTTGGCCAAAGTGGGCAGCAGCGCGGCTCCGCTGCCCGGTCCGGTGACGCCTGAGCCAAGGGCACCGCCGCTGGACTGCTCTCCAAAGCTGTCCGCCATAGCTCGCAAGCTAACAAGCTAGAAGAAACCCGTCGATGTTGACTAATTTATAATGCTAACTGTTAGCTGCATTGACAGCTGAGTGCGGAGTTTCCTCTTAGTTGTCCAGTGGGATCAGACAGGAGGCGAGCTGCGCACAGGCGAGGCCACAAAACAAGGCTTTTTCTCCCACGACATGGTGGCTAACGTTACTTATCGTTAGCTGAACGTTGTTTCTCCCCAGGCTTTAAAAAAAAGTATCAAGACCAAAGCGAATTACCTCGTCCACCTTGCAATTGCTTACTAAGCCACTCAATGTGCGGTTGGTATCGCTTTACAGTGATACAGTGTCAGAATAATGGGTTGTGAACCGACCATTCCCACCACTACATTCACATAACGCAACTTCAGGATCTGATCTCCAACCAGTCAAGGTGCTGAAATGATCTCACACGGGACATCCGGTGGGAACTTCAAAGTAAAATTTCTGTTACTTTGGGGGTTTGCAATAATTCGTCACACTGTTAAAATAATCGCCTAACTATTTTTTTCAAGTTTTGCAGGAAACACAAAAAACTTCACCAAAAGTGTAACATATGACATTTATTGATAATTTCACTCAAAAATGATGTAACAAACGATGGCTATTGGCATAGTAATAACACTGTGTGTAAATTATGTAACTTAAGAGAAATAAACGACTTAGGCAATTTTTGAACATGCCTTTGTGACTTAAGCAAGATATGGTAACACTTTATTTTGAAGGTGTCTACATAAGAGTCACACTAGCCTGTCAGAAACATGACATGACAAGAGCATCATCATCATCATGAGCATCAATGTTACTTCAAAGTGTCAGTAATGTTCATGACACATCCCATGTCATGTTTATGACACGCTCATGTCACTCTTAGACACCTTCAAAATAGAGTGTTAGCATATCTTGCTTAAGTCACAAAGGCATGTTCAAAAAAATTGCCTAAGTCACATTTTATTTTGACTTTGGCATAATAAATCCACTTAAGTCACACACTTGACATAGGCCATTATCTGAAAGGGGTAAAATGAACATGATCTGATCAACTGAGGATGTAGGCGATTTTACCATAGGTGGCCAGCGTCATGAGGAGATGATTTAGGCAAAAAAACAATTTTGACAAAAAATGACTGAGGCGATTATTTAACAGTGTGACGATATCAAAGTGTTAATAGAAAAGTCTGTTAAATGTAAAACCATTTTGATTTCTCTCATATCAGAAAGTCCAAGCCCCTGGGCAGCTGAACATCCACTACTAGCCTACTGTGAATTTAAGGGGAAACACCACCTAAATTAAGAATTCCAATTTATTATTTCCAGTGGTGGTTCTACACAGGAGCCCACAGGGGCCACTGCCCCTGTGAGGAAGCCCTTGACCCCTGCTGTGCCCATGTGTCAAATTAATAATAAAATTATCAATTTATAATGATGAACAACGGAATAATTCTTATCTATTTTTTTGTTCAAACAATATCTCATTGTTCAAAAAAGGAACCCAGAATGTGTACATTGTATGATAGTTTAATTGTGCAATAAAATCTTGTGTATATTAAAAAACCCCAATTCTGACTGTACTGCACTTTCAAAATAAAAAAGTAATTGTGCACAAAAATGAGAAATGTCATTGTCGTGTAAAAATAATTGTTGTTGTTGGTAAGCCTCATTGTTTCAATCAATGTATTTGTATCTTCCAAATATACTTAAATGAGGTTTTTAAATGAGCTAAAATAAAGGTTTGAATGCTTAAATATCATCTTTGCCATTTTTAATGTGTACCTCTGATTAAACACTGGCCCCTCCATGGCCCCCACAGTAAAACTGGTCTAGAACCACCACTGATTATTTCCAATGTTTAATCGATATTCATAACATGAGCAGCTCTCTCTCTCTCCAAGCCATAAACCAGAGAAGTCAGTCTCAAACTTGAGACGTCATCAGGTATAAACTCTGGAGCAACCCTATAGACAGTAAACAGGAAACTGATTTTGTGGACCTACAGAATGTTTTTTTTAAATACCCAAATTACTTTTATTCTATTGTAGTGTGCTCAGTTGTGAAACAGAAATGTACCCATATAAGGTATAGCACATTTCATACACAATTTCAATTCAAGTGCTTAATATTCAAATCAATAAGTACTTATAACTGTGTTTTGGGTCTGTAATTCTTACTGTGCTGACAGATACAGATCACATCCTGGTCTTGTCCAATATCGATATGGATTATTTTAACAATCCACAACAGGACCCTTTACCTTCTAGGAAATCGGCTCATAGTTTGGTTTTTGTGTTGAGTGACAGCTCACAGGCTGGCCCAGACTTCCAGATACCCCCTGCAGGGCACCACACAGCCCAACCTTCACCAGCTGCAAGTTAAACTTGGTTAAATATTTACAATTTAAAATTCATTAACACAGCAATAGTGCAGATAAAAGATGCAAATAGTATTTACAAAGTTGGGTAAGCCATGGAAAAAAGGAATGTTTTTAACTACTACTTTAATTTGGAATCAAGGCCTGTCTAACTTACAGGTTCATCTCAATAAATTAGAATATCATAGAACGTTTATTTATGTCAGTAAAAAAAAAAGTGAAAACACATTATATAGATCCATTACACAGAATGAAATAAAAAATAATTTAAATATTACAACAGACCAATTTTAAAAAGCATGTTTAATATGGAAAAGTTGGCTTCTGAAAAGTATGTCCATCTATATGCACTTAATACTTGGTTGGGGCTATTTGACTTGAACTACTGCAAATGGACTTTTCCATGATATTCTAAAGTATTGGTATGCGCCTGTATTTTGGGAGGTTATTCCAGGTTTGTGCTGCATGAAAACAAAATGCTGCTTAACCATGTTTTTGTTTTGAACCCTTGGGACAGTCAGTCGTCTAGCCACTGATGTCCTGAGGGTTCTAGGCAGTTCATAGTCACCAGCATGTCAGAGATTTACTTTGGAGCTGAGCTACAGAGAAAGACTTGTAAATAATTTGCAAGATTTTAAGAATCAGAAGAGTGACAGGCAGCCAGTGCAAGGATTTTAATACTGGAGAAATGTGTTCATACTTCTTGGTTTTTGTCAGGACCCGAGAAGCTGACATCACAACTTTGAATAGGATATAAAAAGATTTAGAAAAAAAGGGAACCAACAATTACTGCAGTTCATTTAATTTCTTGTCAGTTCCTGCACTGTGGTGCAGAAGGTATATAAAAACTTTTCTTTTACAGTATTGAGGCCTTAAAACAGTTAACAGAATTTAAGTCGGTCCTTGTCGTCTTGTCCCTTAACTTTTTAGTTTTCGCGTGTCACATGAGCTTAACTTTACTCCTTAGACACTTTAAAAATATATTGTTATAGATACCCATTTTGTTCATCATTTTCCTCCTATATTGTGATTGTTTTATAATTTTTTGAGGCATTAGAGCAATCTGGAACCAGAATTTCCTTCAGGATTAATAAAGTTCTATCTTATAGCTAACATTTGTCATTTTCACACTGAATTCCTAATTTTCAACATAGCACATCTCTAGTAAACACAAGGTTTAAAGTGGTGCTTTATAGCAAATAGAAGTTGACATAATCCAGTTTGTTCCTTAAATTCTTTAGTCAAGGACAACTCTACCTAAACTGATCGTGTGTGATGCAACACCCAGAAAATACTTTTACACAATCACATAAAGATAAAGTTACATCAAACACTGAACAGAATATCCCATTATGACAATACTGTAATTTTTATTCACTTTGTGGACAGTTCAAACCCTAATTATGTGCCCGTCTAGTTTCATGACTCCAAAAGCTTTTCATTGCAAACTGAAGTAAAGGAAACCAAAGGCTGCCTGTGGGAAGAAAAGCTTAACCTAACTGTCATTAGTAAACGGGCGAATCGAAAAATTCAATAAGATCCTTCGATCAGTGCAAGAAGAGACTTCTCAGCTGACAAATGTTTTAAACTGCCATAGTCAATCATCTCATACATCTATAGTGAAACTCTTTACAGGAGGTCAAAAGGGAATCTTTGTTCTACAAGATGACATTACTTTTGGCTGCCAACTTGTCATTTAAAGTTCAAGTTCATTTTCTTAGCAACGAAAAGAAACACTGCAGACTGTTTAGTTATACCAACCATTTATTTTGGACAGATTATTTCAACCAAAGTGAGGTCTTACATAAAACTTCTGAAAAACAAAAATAAGCGCAGGAACATAAAAATGTAGGATAAGAGGTTTGTTAACCTCAGATGTAAATATTTTTCCACTAATATTTTCCAATTGGAATGGCCTATCAGCTCATTCAGAGTTCCCGTTCTGGAAACCTCCCTCTGGATGTGAGGAAGGGAGGGAGAAGGGAGCAAGGAAGGAAAGGAGATTTGGGAAGTGAAGGGAGCAGAGTTGTAGATTGTTTCCAAGGTTTACATGGCGAAGAGGATGAGGAACGCCACCATCAGACAGAAGAGACCCATAGCCTCAGACAGAGCGAAACCCAGGATGGCGTAGGAGAAAAGCTGCTGCTTCAGAGAGGGGTTCCTGTGGAGGACAGAAGTGCATGGTCAAATATACAGCTGAGTAAATGTTCATTTCACTTAAAGTACAGGCATCTGCACAACAGCCCTGCAGGTTGGAATCAAAGCTTCTGCTTCTCCTCCACAAACATGTGATTACCACAAACTTATGACAGTGGAACTGCAACATGCACCCTTTTTTTACAACTGTGGCTACATGAGTTCTCGCTCGATTTGGGTCTGCTCCGGTAGAGTTGGGCGGTATGACAATATACAATACATAATTTTAGAGCTGATATCTAGCCATTTCCCATGGTTTTCTTGATAAGGATTTTGATTATTATCAAGAAAACCATGGAAAATGACTAGATAGTTTTGTTGTTATTATATTTGTCCAAACAAATGCACTTTTAGTTGTACCAGGCATTAAAATGACCAAGGAATTGAAGAAAACAATGGTCCAATTCTTTTTTCCATGACTGTATACCATGCAACAATAGAAATGTCGACTTCCATTAGAAATTTGGCAAGAACATTCCCACCAGAGTAGCTATAGTGAATGAGATCTTGTAATGTCACAATCTTGCAAATCCAGCCGCCTTACAAGGCAACTTAAAGATGAATACAGTAAATACAGAGCAGGTGGAGGGATCCTGTTCACCTTAACCTGTAACACTTGAAATTACTGTTCTTAGGAACTATAAAGCTTTTTTGTTGTGCTGTCATGAGTCCCGTTTTAAACTCAAGTGTTCTCTCATGTAAGGCAGTTTTGAATGGAAGTTCAAAATAAAATAAAAAAAGTCAAATGTGGTGAAGTACAGTATGTTTACATTAAACCATTTCATTTACAGAATTATCTTTGTGATGTGGCATTTAGGGATGCAACGATACACTCAACTCACAATTGCATACGATTTCTGATACTGGGTCAATGATATGATTGTCTCACGATTAACATGAGCTTGCAGGCAAATTATGACTGAAAGATTCCTTTACTCATTTGTCAGACAAAAAAAACAAAACGTTTGAGGCAAGGTGTAACTGCAAAAGATATACTTTTATAAATATTAATTTCAATCTGTAACAAATTAAATAGAATCCCTTTTTTCCTGAGGTAGAGTAAAATGTTCCCTGATGCTGCGTCTAACGTTTGATTTGTCTGGGATTGTATATAGCCTGGCTTGCTGGATTTGTTGTTTGTAGTTGGATATTTCCACACTTCGTTTGATGCCGTTTTAACTCTGAAACAAGCACATTTATTTTGAACTGCCTGATGACACTAGCAGTGCAGGTTGTCAAGAAATAATTCAACATAGGGAAGCAAAAATGCTGCCACCTTCGATTTGAAACTGGTCTGCAACTCTTCCGTTTCAAAATCACTTGTGACCTCCATTTTTCATCCAAGTTAAAAATTGTGTGACGATTCAAAATTCTCTTGCAATGCATCATTATATCCCGAATATTGTTACAATGATATATTGACTGACATTCTGCACAGTAATATGCTCAAGTCAAATGCATTTTGAGTAGGTCCAGTTCTTGGGTCCCCTTCAGACCACATCTGAAGGGGTTTGATTTATATGTGCAGGTTTTTTTCCCCACAGAAAAGACAAATTAAGATAGAGCCATGAACAGATTGAAATGTAAACAAAGTACTGCGAAAATTTAGCCACCACCACAAGAAAGAACTGTAATGTTTACACTTTGGTTTTATACAGACTAAAACAAGATTGAATATGTTAATCAGCACACAAGAGAGATTGGAAGTCTGACTTTGGAAACTGGCTCAATCAAAAGGTAACAGCCTTTAAACTAATTGCCTGACAGCCCTGGGTTCATATTTATGAATCAATGAATGTACTAAAATATAGTGAAACTATTATTTTAGATCCAAGCAAGTGTTTACGGGGCACATTCTGTAAATGTTCATTGGTTTAAATAGGTTGTGTTCCTGTGTGATGGCAACCAGAGTGTTTTCAGCTACATTGAGGTGAATGACTGATTATTTGAACATCATGATATGTGGCAAGACTTTGAGGGGCGGCCGCCTTGGTAAGGAAGACATGAAGGAGCCCAGTGATTGAAAATGTAGTGAAGCCCATGCAAACGTAACACGCCTGTTTGATTTCTATACACGGCAGATGCCCCTCTCATTAGTCAGACAAATTGAAAACACTGTAAATGCAGTACAAATACAGCATAAACCGCAATGGTGTAATGCAGTAATATGATCTGTGCTCCAGTATTTTTTGGGCACACTGTTCTTACTAGCATTTACCCTAGGGAGTCTAAGCCAATTTTTCCTGTTTATTTCCACCTGTTTTTTTGTTGTTAAATTCATGCATTTCTTCAACCCTTTGATGCAGACTAAAGTAATATACACCATTTTTTCAAGACTACCAGTGCTACCAGAAGAAGACAAATGAAGCGAAAATTTAATTTCACAGAAATATAGTAAAACCACACAAAAACATAAAAGCAATGGTCTTTTTCAACTGAATGTTATATTTTTAGGTCTTGGGGATCAGGGGGAAAACAAATAAACACTACAGAATTACATATATTTACAAATAGGTTGAGACGTTTTTCTCAAGAATAGCTCAACTGTGCTACACTTCAAAGCAATTCCTTCAAAGTGTACTAGTGTTTTAGTGATATTTTGCAAAGCAAAACTAATTGTTACTTATTTTACTGTAACAAATAAACTTTCTTGCAAAAACAATGAGATCGCATCCATCCTTCTCTGTGTGCTCCCCCTCCCCTCTCTGTGCATCTCCATCCAGGCTGAGCGTCACACAGACAGACGTACGATGTCACATCCTGTTTATTTCTTCTTCTCTTGTCTTGTCTTATTATTTTAAACGCTACGCAAACAGCGCAGTTTTATTATAGTAGAATGGCATCAACAACTTATTCATGGCGCAGGGCGTCTGGGAATCACAGTGCGTCATTTACGCACGGCACTGACGGCGGGGGGGCTCGCTTTGATTGGTCATTCTCCACCAGATGCACTACTGAGACATCCTGTGGCTACCAGTTAGCGGCTAGCACCAAAACAACATGGTTTTATCGCAGAAATATGGATTATAATGCAAAGAAACTGATCAATATGGTTTGGATAAACTCCCTAAAAACACTGTTGTTCCATGTCGGATTATAAAACCTCTGGAAGGAGTACAATGACACCAAATACCTCTTTTGAAAGCTGCAGATCCGACGGAGCGGCCGCTTTTTACAGTAAGTTGATACAATCCTCCATTCCGGAGCTATTCAAATATTTAAAACATTTTTTTTTTTTTTTTCATTTTACCTGGCATAGCCAATGATGAGGCTTCCGAAAACTGTTCCAATTCCAGCTCCTGAGCCGGCCACACCCACTGTGGCAGCACCAGCACCAATGAACTTGGCGGCAGTGTCGATGTCCCTGGAGACGGCGCTGGTCTGGAAGGAGCGAGTCAAGAGCGCAGACTGGCTGACTGGCAACAGAGCCTGCAGAAAGAGGGACAAAATAAATTAAAATACATGCATCAGTCAAGAGCAAACTGGCTTTAATGTCGTTTATGCATTCAACTAATTTGAATGGATTCACTGCAAGTCAGCTATATTGTGCCTTGTACCACATATTGAATGTGAATTCCAATATCACCAGGTTAAAGAACTGACCTGCTGCTCCACTGTGGCTTCAGGTCTGTTAAAAAGGGACACGGAGACTGGCCGGGCAAGGACTCTGGACCCCCCACGCAGCTACAGACAGACAAAACTACATTAGTGCACATTCACAATGCCTCACCCTTAAATAAATTTTCTATTGTAAAGACCATAAGCAAAATACTAAAACGAATAAACATTTCACTTTCACTCCATACTGCAGTTAACTACTAGAAATATATTAAATTAGCTGCAACGTAAGGTATATAATGGGCTAAAACGTATGGGCTAATTCTGCTGGCATGCATCAACATTTTCAGAACTGCAGCCTTTTGTTAGTCTAAGATTTTAACTACTGCAATGTGTGAGCCCTCCATGGGATTGAAAAATACAGGATATAAACTGAGATGTGGGAAGTGCATTAAGATAGTGGTTTTCAAAGACTACATTGAGATCATCAAAGGACCAAATTGAAGCTGGTAATAATTCAATTCAAATGTATAAATACTCAACAACTTTAACATGCAGAATCTTGTCAAAATGATGACCAGCAGGGTAAAATTAACAAACTGCACATCAACTTTGATTAAAAATGAAAATAAAGTGTGGTTAATACAATTATTACCAATTATTTGTTTCATGAAGGCAGTTATAACAGAGTAATGCAGCTACATTTACACAAATTGTGAGTTAATTGTGACCCATGTATCTGTAGAGGTTTTGTTATACAATTTCAACCATGTCATCTACCAAATCATCTCTGCAAAAGCATTGAGCATGACTAGTTGATGGCTTAATTTCAATAACAGCATTTCTGTATCAGTATCCATTTAGCTCACAGCCCTACTAGCACTCTGTTCAACTGGACAGGCAGAACATCAGAGTGACTGATGTAAATGTGGAACTTTGTCCTACACAACACCTCCATGATGGAGGTGCCCTACATGCTGCAGGGTCAGATGACATGCAAATGCCACTAACTGTATAACTGTCATAAAGGGTCAGCATGGTCAAAACATGGCTGTGATTCACATCTAAGGTGTCCTTGAAGACAAATAAAGAAGCCCAAAGTGCCTGGAGTTGTGCTTTGGGTCATGTCAATAAAATTTGGGACATTTTGGATTCCACAGGTTATTTATACTTTTCTTCACTTAGTGTAAATTCACAGGGCAACAACTAAGAACTATACTGAAAAAACTACTAAAAAAGCTATTCAGTCTACAGTGGACATACCACAGCTGGAGAAGTGACAAACTTGGCGCAGGCATACATGGCTGGGAGCTGGAGAGAGAAGAAACAGTTTAAATCTGCAGTCAGTGTTGTCATGCACAGTCACTTCTAGTTGAGCAGATCAGATTCATATTCACTGGTTAAGGGTTGTTTGAGAATCATACCTGTAATCTTTTAGTTATAAACCATGGAGCCTACTGAGCTAAAATAAGACTTCTTGTGAGCTTTCTTATGTGAAGATGTGAGCAATCAATCCCAAGGACACTGGGATTTCTGGTTTACAACTGATTTGAGAGCAATTTAAACATTGTGTAGCACAAATAGTTTGAGGGAATGGGGACTCAAAGGAAGTCTGCAGCTCAGTGCAAGAGTTTGTGTTTTACTGATCTGCAGCTTTGACAGCTTTACCGAAGGGAAAACTTACCCTAGAGTCACAACTCAGGGTCAAAGTACACACACTAATCTAGATACAAGTCTGACATGCAAAATGAGTTTTAGGATAATAGACCCAAGAACAGACGGGAAGCAGTATGCAATGGTCAAGTTTACCTTCAAAATGATCAAGGAGACAACACTGGGCTGCTGCTCCTGGTCAGCTCAGCCAGAAGGCTAATCTAATTGCTTAGTCTACTGCGAGGATCAAGTCTAGATAAACAGCTAAATAGCCACTCACACTGCTGAATGAATGGCTTCAACACTCCCACTTTAAGACGCCATTAGCAGAAACCTCGAGGACATTTCTGCTAGACATGATGTTGTGCAGCATTTAGTGAAAACCCCAATTTAATTCTCGCAAGGCCAAAATGAAGGTTAGCTCGCATGATGGTGTAGTGCCACTCGGTTGGACCTGGGTTTGGTTGACTTTCCTCACCCAAGAGGGGACGCACCGGAGCTGAGCTAAGTTGCTAAGCTAGCCAGTCTGCAGTCTTGAAGGTCAAAAATGAGCCACGGACAGTCACATTGGGCCTGGAAAGCACGCACGGTGCACTCCCTGTCACGATAAACCTTAGCCGTAATGTAGTGCAATGACTATGGGTGATATGACACCACAAGTATCTGTCAGGGATGTTCTTGAAGCGACAGAGTGTTTCCCAGCACGGTAGGCCCAGTGTGTCAGACATTTTGCTTTCAAGCGTCTGTCAGTGCAGCTTGGCCGCTTTGCTTTGCGCCGTGTGACCCTGTTTGCACCAGCAGTACGACAACCACAACGGCTGGCCGGAGCGCAAAGCTCTCATTAGTACTGTTCAATCACCTGTCACACAGGCAAACCGAGAGCACACGTAGTAATCAAATCATGAGTGATTCCTGTGGACCAAGTCATTGAATGGCCGACCTAGCAAGCGAGCTAGCTACCAAGTGTTAGCAATGACAGCTACCTTTACTACAGTTTCCTGACGACTCAGCACGCACGTTTAACCACAAGACGTACTTTAATTTACCACACGGACAAAAGTGAGTACATATGAAGTGTAGTAGCTACAAAATGTAAACATTACCGGTTTGTTACGGCTTTCGGAGGGTCCGGAATTAGCTGCTCTTGCGCACAGCGGCAGTCAATGAATGTAGGATGAAACAGCCTGTCACCTTGTCATTTATAAGCTCAGCGTCTACGTCCTAACCGCCCATTGGTCAGAGAGAATCCTCCTTCATTCGTGATTAGCTCAACAACATGTGACACCCGTCACTCTAGCCTATCGGAGAGAGCTTTGTTGAACTACAATGTTTTTGATTGGCCAGGAAGTCTGTAAGGGCGGGATGAGTGACGCTTTCATTAATTTCATTGGGCAGTGTTGCCGGGAATGAAGAGTTGACCTTTTAAAGCACATCCAGTGTCCTATGAACCTATTGGATGGTCTAGGGGAAGTCCCGCCTTTAGGCAACAATTTGGGGTATCCCATACAGTCTATGGCTGCATGCCAAAGCCGTTATTTCGCATCTATGCGTCCCTCACTTGCGCCGTTCACTTGCGTCTTAGTCCCGCCCACCGGGGATGCATGGAGAGACGCAAGTGAGGGAAGCGAGGAGAGGAGAAACGATTTAAGACAAATGGGACGTCCTTCCCTCCGGAGCGTCACGTGAAGCGACGTCCGTTTCTAATGACGGCGGCAGCGGATCACAGCTGGATCAGCTGTCAGTCGCTTTAACAGCTGGAGACATGCACTGATGATAATAATAATAATAATAATAATAATAATAATAATAATAATAATAATAATAAGTGTTTTCTCTGTTTAACAAATACCTGCACATGAATAACAACCTCCATTGTGTATTTATACTGTGAACTGTGTCCAGCTCAGGGGCACGGGAATGCCTTTATATAATTTATTAATTATTATTTGCTGCTGTATTAGGACAACTATTAGGGCCAAGTATGAAAAAAAAATACCGACCCGGGGGAGGGGGGTAATACTGGTCCATACCTCACTGGGTCCGTCCGGTGCCACACACATACACACACACACACACACACACACACACACACACACACACACACACACACACACACACACACACACACACACTTCAAAAAGATGAATAAAGATTCCATAAACCGGCTCCATGGCAGCGTAAAGACGCATCACATGAGGATGACCGTGAGGAATGAAGGCTGGGAACAATAAACCTGCTGCTGTGAAAAAAGTTTAGACGAACGTTACACTGTAACTGTCAACAAGAAGCAGAGGAGGTCTGAAAGACAGCGCTCCGTGTGAACGCGAGGAGGAGGAGCGTCAGTCGGATCACTCTGATAAAACACCAAAACAGAGCGAGTGATGGAGAAGAAGAGACATCCCGCAGGTAGAAAGGAATGAAATGTGGTGATGTCATAACATCACCTCATGTTATCTGTTTTTAATCATGCCATGGTGGCTGGGCCCTTCTCCCCTGGGTTCCTATTTATTTATTTATTTCATATATTGCCCTATACGCCGTCGTAGTAGACGATCCTGGTGATAAATTAATTATTTAATATACCAGAACATGATTGTGTCCGCTGAACACCGGCCAATATTTTATTAGGTTAGATGATGAAGGTAAAATGTAAATGATGTCACTCAGTAATGATCAGCCTCGCGTGGTACTGATGAAAATGACAAACAATGTAGTGTTTCTTGCTGACAGACAGACTGTCAGACTCTCTACTGTTTTTTTTTTTTTACTTTAATAATATCCATAATAAATCTGTACGGTGGAAAAAACAGATCACGAAAAGGAAAAAAAGGAAAAAGGAAAATAACTTCTAGAGCGATCTTTCTCTTAATTTATTATAAATGTAGAAATATGTTTGTGGTGTTTTTGTTGTTCAGAGTCACAATAAAACAGATTTTAATTACATGGTGAATCATATAAATAAAATATAAAACTTGTGGTGACACACTTTAGTTTAATCTGTGATCTGTCTTCACTCCGGTATCAAACTACAGCGATGTTGATGTATAACATCAGTCCGATCAGCTGCTGCGTCTATTCAACGAGTCAGGGGGCGGGGCCACCGCTAAAAGACTTCCGCATAGGATTCTCTCGTGTATCCTCGCTTGTGCCTCCTCCGATATGCCTCCTCTATCCTCTATCCTCTATCCTCCGATCACAAATAAGGGCTTTGGGACGGTCTTAAAGATGGCGCCCGCGAAAGAACTTCCGGTTCAAGCGAGGATAGAGGATAGAGGAGGCGAACATTAAGGGCTTTGGGATGCACCTTATGGGTTATCCTAAGGGCATAGACATAATAAAGAGTATTTATAACAAAGGCACAAAAATTATATAATATCTTGAAAAATGTCCCCACTGAAATGAACAGTTAAAACTGATTCGAATCCCCCTTATTGAAAACAACATTTAGATTGTTTTATATGTATTTTATTTTTGTCTATTTATTTTTCTATTTATTTAAATTTTATTTCACCTGCTCTGAATTTACAATATTGATGTTATTATTAAGTTTAAGTTTTACTGTTGATTGATGTTCACCTAGCATTCCTTCTACACTTATGCAAGGTATGTACTGTGAAAAGCATGCGAGAAATGTTTTTTTGTTGTTGTAATTTTCAATATAGCATTGAAAAAATAAGAAAATAAAATAAAATAAAGTTGGTGTGGTGGATGTTGTATTCTTAATATGTTGTAATATTTATACGGCTGTTACCTTACCTTACCAGGTCTCTCTTTTTAAAAGATATATTTTTTTATTTTTTTAATCTCAATGGGACTTCCTGGTAAAATAAAGGTGAAAAATAGAAGAAGTCAGAAATGGTTTCGCATTTTCTACAGTATGTGGCCTAACACATTAACAAAACATTTTTTGTTTCTTTAAAATAAATAACTTCTAAATTATCTAAATCCACAGTTTGCTTCACTTGGCAATGTCTTCTAATTATTTCATCATAATGTAATAATTGATAATTGATGGATGACAATCTTCGCTTCCATTTTACTAAGGATCTTATTACTAGAATAAAAAAATGTCTATTTCTTTATATAATATATAAAAGATACATATGTTAACCAGTTAGTATTTCAAGACCTTTTTTATTTTTAAAATTTTTAGAATTGGTGGTTGTTGGCAGTGGATGTTTAGGGGGAGAGAGGTCAACAATAAATGCAACATAGAAGTGGTGGACATGATCTGACAGCTGTGAACCTGAAGATTAATTTGAGATGCAGCTCAGCACTGTGTCAAGTTGTTCTGATCAGAAGTATCATAAACATGACTTAATTAATTTATTAATTAAACAAACAAACCTATTAAGGTATATACAGGTTCATTACATTAATATGTTGCCATTGGTTACACACATTTGGTGCTGAATATTGCAGATTTATTCATATTGAGAATGGATAAAAATGGTCAAAAAAAGGGCCAGAATATTACATCAATATACCAAGTGGAGCAACTACTTTATTTGAGTATTTCCATTTTATGTAACTTTATACTTCTAATTCACTACAGTTTGAGGCAAATATTGTACTTTTTACTGAAACATGATACATTTAAAGTTATGAGACATTTTCTTAATTAAACCACATAAATGATTACACAAATGCATCAATAATTATAATACAGTAATATGTTTAGAATATATAAAACAGTTTGAGTGGGCCCATTCTACATAATGAGTACTTTTACTTTCGATACTTTAAGTACATTTTGATGCTGATACTTCAGTAAGTTTTGAATGCAGGACTTTTACTTGTAGTGGAGTAATTTCACAGTGTGGTTTTAGTACTTTTACTGAAATAAGGGATCTGAATTTTTTAAGTTTAGGATCTGAATACTTTTTCCAACACTGGTCTTTCTTCTGTGAG
Organism: Centropristis striata; assembly: GCF_030273125.1. NCBI lineage: Eukaryota > Metazoa > Chordata > Actinopteri > Perciformes > Serranidae > Centropristis > Centropristis striata. The sequence goes on along the minus strand of NC_081529.1, from coordinate 14,749,776 downwards.
CACAATACCACTCCTGACTGGTACCATGTCTATCTCTCTGCAATTCTGCCCTCTTGTGGATTAGTTGGCTCAATCGTGGTGAGATGCTGCAGAGAATTTATGTGAGTGTGAATTTATGTCAGTGTTATTGAAAGCATTAAGATCATAAGGTTGGTATATACAGTAACGTGCAAAAGTTTTAGGCAGGTGTGAAAAAATGCTGTAAAATAAGAATGATTTCACAAATACAAATGTTAATAGTTTCTTTTTTTTTTTTATCAATTAACAAAATGCAAATTGAGTGAACAAAAGAAAAATCTTATACAAATCAATATTTGGTGTGACTACACTTTGCCTTCATTCAGGATCAATTTTTCTTGGCATTTTTTCACACCTGCCTAAGACTTTTGCATAGTACTTTATATCCATATTTGATGTGCGTCTGCAACTCAGTGGATGGTCAGTATGAAGGTAAAGGTGTTTTTTGAGGCTGAACAGCTGCATGATCTTTTTAGCACACTTGCCGTCTTTTTTGCATCATATTACGTCAACCTGGAGCACCAGGAGTCATCATCAATCATGCTGGAGATGATTCAGAGGTAAGTATTTTGGACCATATGATTACAAACTAATAAATGACTGACAGTTTGATGGCAGATAAAGTGCCGTATAGCAAACTGGATTTGCAAACTATTGTCTTATTCTATAGTACTTTATGTTTGTGGACAAAAAATGTAGGTGGACAAAACACTCTCCCCCCGCTACTATAGGAATTACCGGCTTACCCATACCATGTGCTGGCTTCACCTCAGCTGGTGAAACTGAAAAACTTCCTGGCTCTATCCAGTGGGCCTATTTGGATTCCTGGTAGCTTTTGGTCGGAATATTGTTTGCTTACAAAGCATGGAATGGGCTGGCTCCATCCTACCTCTCTGACCTTTGACTGCCATATGTTAAAACATTTGCGAATGTAAGAGAATCACCCCGAGATGCTGAAGGCTCTGGACATTGTTAGGCTGTCTTGGTTGACATGACTCTTCAATGCCTCGTGAGGGTTTGGGGACAGTGCCTTTGGAGTCGCAGACTGGGGAGGTGGTTCCCACACTATTCAGGTTGACTATATATTTTTGCGGTATTTTTTTGTGGATTTGCTAAATTATACATTGTTGGAAAGGTTTTTGTAGGAGTCAGAAAATCAATGTTTGCATTTGCCCAGATGTCTATGTGGTGGCCATATTGAGTTTTTGAAAAATGGCTGCCGTAAAACTTTAATTTGTAATATCTCAGCTTCTGCATAAGCTGGAATGTTGCTTTTATTTGCTTAACCACATTTTCAGGGCCAGGGAATCCACTGGTACTAGTTACACTCAAAACTCAAAACAGGAGACCGGAGGGTATCAATCAAATCAAATCAAAATTACTTTATTCATCCCCAACGGGAAATTCAGTTAGTCTGGTAGAATCTCTTGAAGAATGAGACAGCCTGATTGCTGTAGGAGCAAAGAATCTTTTGAATCTCTCCGTCCTGCAACGAAAAGAGAGGAGCCATCCACTGCTGTTTTTTTGGTCCATAAAGGTTTTGTGTAGCGGATGATCCAGGTATTTCAGGATGGCCTCGAACATCTTGACAGTGCATCTCTCCACCACCTCCTCCAGTGTGTCCAACCTGGCTCCAACCACAGAAACAGCTCTTTTGACCAGTCTGTCCAACTTCCTTGCATCTCTGTGTCTGATGCTGCCTCCCCAGCAGACTGCAGCATAAAACAACACACTACCACCACAGACTGATAAAACATCTGCAGCATCTTACTACAGATGTCAAGAGATCTTAGCTTCCTTGAGAAAAAGAGGCAGCTCTGCCCCTTTTTGTAGAGAGCAAAAAGGGGTAATCTGTGAGATGAAGGAAAGATCCACTCCCATCTCTGTGAGCTGGTTTTTAAGAATGTTGGGTTGGATGGTGTTGAATGCACTTGAAAAATCAAGAACATGATTCTCACATAGGCACCACTTTCCTCCAGATGAGCAAGGACACGGTGAAGCATGTAGAGGACAGCATTGTTCACTCCAATGTGTTGTTTGTATGCAAACTGCAGGGGGCCGAGTTTGTCTTTGACTTCAGCTCTCAGTAGGCGTAGAATCAGTCGCTACAAGGTCTTCATGATGTGAGAAGTGAGGCCTACTGGTCTGTAGTCATTAAGTTCAGCTGGACATTTTATTTTTGATACTGGCACAACACAGGAAATCTTCCACAGTGCCGGTGCTTGCTCCAACTGTAGACTGAGGTTGAAAATCTTGTGGAGAGGTTGACACAGTTGGGCAGCACAGTCCTTGAGCAGCCTTGGACACACACCATCTGGGCCTTCCCAGAGCAAAGTCTTCCCAGTTCCAACCTCACCCCCATCTCTGTGACAGACAAGGGTGGAGGCTCAGGTGTAAGAGCGGGGGTGGATGCTGCTTTGGAGATGTACACATGTTGAGGAGGAGGAGGAGGAGGAAGAGGAGGAGCAGCAGCATTGACATTGGGTGAGGCCGCTGTATTGAATCTGTTGAAGAACTAGTTGAGTTCATCAGCTCTTTCTACATCACCCGCTACTGACTGTCTTTTCTTGTTGTTGTAACCAGAGATGGTGTTGATTCCTCTCCACATTTCACGGATGTTGCTGTTCTGTAGATTTCTCTCAAGATTTTTCTTGTAGCCTATTCCACCTTTGCCATCTTTAATCTCTTCTTCAACTTATATTGTACTAGTTTGAGCCGTGCTTTGTCACCATCTCTAAAAGCTGCCTTCTTCTCATTGAGGATTGCCTTTAAATCACTAGTAATCCAAGGTTTGTTATTGTGGAAACAGCGTACAGTCCTAGTGGGTATGACCATGTCTCTACAGAAGTTGATGTAATCAGTAAAGCAGTCAACCTGTCTGTCAATGTCTATACTGTTCTCCTCTGTTTGCAACACATTCCAGTCTGTTCATTAAAAGCAGTCCTTTAGAGCCTCAGTTGCCTCTGGTTTCCATTTCCTGACTATGAGTTTAGTAGCAGGATGCCTCCACACACAGGGTTTGTAACAAGTCTCCAGAAGAACTAAGTTGTGGTCCGATCGTCCTATTGGGGGCATGGCAGTAGCTCTGTAAGCTTGTTTGACATCCAGCAGATCAAGGGTTTTATTTTCTCTGGTGGGACAATTAACAAACTGTGTAAATCCAGTCGGGTGAGAGGTGAGGGAAACATGATTGAAGTCTCCTGAAATTGTCAAGAATGCTTCTGGGTGTTCTGATTATTGGGGTATCACAGTGTTCAGTCTACCTGGGAAGGTTTAATCCAAGGTGCTAGAAAGGAGGCTTATTGTCTAACCTCAGATTCAGGAGAAACAGTGTTGATTCCGTCCTGGCCGTGAAACAGTGGACCAGCTCTTTACCTTCGCAAGGCTGCTGGAGGGGTCAGGGAGATTGCCCAACCAGTCTACATGTGTTTTGTGGACTTGGAGAAAGATTACGACCGTGTCGCTTGGGTAGTCCTGTGGGGGGTTCTGTGGGAGTATGGGATACCTTGCTTGATGTTATTAGCTATCCGGTCCCTATATAACCAAAATGAGAGCTGTGTCCTTATACTCGGCACGTCAAACTCGTTCTCAGTGGGTGTTGGCCTCCACAACGGTTGTCCCTTGTGTTCGATTCTGTTTGTGGTATCCATAGACATGATCTCAAGGAGCAGCCAAGGGGAGGATGGTGTTAGTTTGGTGACCTCAGAATTGCGCATCTGCTCTTGGCAGATGATGTGATTCTGTTGGCTTCATAAAGCTGGCACCTCCAGCATAGATTGAGGTGGTTTGCAGCTGAATGTGAAGCTGTTGGGATGAGAGTCAGCACCTCCAAGTCTGAGGCCATAGTTTTCTGCCGTAAGACAGTGGACTGCCCTCTCTTTGTTGCGAGTGAGTCGATGCCCCAGGGGGAGGGAGTTCGTGTATCTTGGGGTCTTGTTCACAATTGAGGGTAGAATGGTGAGATGGGCAAGGTTCAGGTTGGCGTCAACAGTGATGCAGGTGCTATATCTGGCTGTCCGGTGAAGAAACAGCTTGCTGCCAGCCTTGCCCTCTTCTGCATCTCTGGCCAGACTTTCAGAAACCACAGCGCACACAGCACACTAGCTTGTTGTGCTCGATACATTCTGACAGGGCTGCACAGGTACTTAGTTCTGTTTTGTAGTTATGTTATCGACAACTTTCTTGCAAGTCTTATTAGGCGCCACCATGACACATGACACTTCCCGTTTACAGTCACGGTCCAACGATAGAAAACAAGAGAAATGGTAATGGTAACGATTTAAATAATGGCTGCCATTGTTGGGTGCATAAACAACACGTAAAAAAGGAAAGATTTTATGAATGGGACCCGTTTTTGCATTTGTTTTAAATAAAACTAATGTTAATACATTTTTAAGACCTTTCAGAAAATTTTTGACATTTTAAGGCCTTAAATTCAAAGTATTGGATTTTTTATTTAATATGTTTTAAGACTTTTTAAGACCCTGCGGATACCCTGGTTAAGTTTTTAGTAATCCCAAAAACCGAACGACAGCCCTCAGCCAGCAAAATATCAAGCTTACCTGATCATGCACATAGGACAGATAATTAGTAGAGTGGAAAATCCAAAAGTACAGGGACAGAAAAACCATTCAAACTCTCACCACTCTCGCCACTCACATTTCCACAACCGGAAATAGAAAGAGAGGAGCAGAGAGGAGAATAGGCCAAAACTAAGCTTGAATCCTCTCAGGTAAAAGATAAATATTCTCTTCACTTTTAATATCTTAAGAGTATCACTGTTGTTGTCTGCATTTGTTTTTTACAGAGAGGAGGTTGGAGGGCAATATGAAGAGTGGACTCTCACCCAAAAAGGTAATCATAAATGTATCTAATGTCATTACCAAATTTCAAGAAGTTCAGGTTTTGTTATATAGGTGACAGCTGTATTATATGATCAAACTAACTAAAGTTGTCAAATAAATGTCGTAGCAGTATATGGTAGTATATCAGAGAGAATACATGTATCTCAAAACTGTAGGCTACTTAAGTATGGTACTTGAATGAATGTAGTTACTTTCCACCACTGAGGTCATTTTAAAGTCACCCAGCACCTTTTGCTTACTTTTACTGATATTTAGGGTTCTGTATTAACAGAGGAATGTTTATGCATAAATTACATCACATTTTATATATTTATATTGGCTGTGTATGTTTCAACAACTGAGACAGAAAAGTTTATTTCAAACTTTTTCTTTAACATTTTGACACCCTTGAACTTCCTGTCTCACAGAGAAAAGTTCAATTTTTCTTTATCTGCTATGGAGGTCTACAGCTGCCAATATTTTTTAAAAATCCACTAAATTAAGATAAAATTTCATGTGAATGCAATTGTCAGCAGATGATGTATGACATCATCGTAAATTACCTTAAAAAATGACAATCAAATTTACATAATAGCAGGAGTTTATTGTGAAATATGTCATAGTCAACCATTATGAAATTGTCTGTTAAATGACTATTAAAAGGCAATTTCCATTTCATTAGAAAATAAATGACATCAGGGCATAATTCAAACTCGTGAAAAAAATCTATTATCCTTTTTGTCTGCAGACTGTCTGCAAGATTGGCTGTGTTATCCTGAACAAAAAAAATACCTGAAAATACTATTATTATTATGATTATTATTATTATTATTGCTATTATTATCCTGCCTTCAGGAAAACGCTACGGGTCACACAAATCACGGACAAACAGAACATTTTCTTTCCCACAGCAATATGAATTCTAAATGGACAACAACACGTATTTTGCATCCATCGCCACTTTATCTTTTACCTTTAGACTATTTATTATCTTTTAGACTACAACAATAAATAACAAGAATAACAACAATAAAGGAAATCTTGAATTGTTAATTTTATTTTTATTATTTATATTATTATTAATACTATTCAGTTTATTTTATTTTTATTATTTATATTATTATTAATACTATTCAGGACATAAACAAAATATTACATTTCAACTTGACTGTCTTGACTGAATCCATTGCGCTTTGCTGCACATTGTACATTTGCATTTGTGACATTATGTACTTAAATTTTTATTTTATTTTTTTTCGATCTTTTGAAACATGAAGGAATATCTATAATTTCTTTATCTTAAAAGTTTATCCTTTTTTCCTTATCATTTACCATTCTTTTTAGTTACAACTCTAGTAGTAGCCACATTGTCTTTTACTGCACATATTATCTTATTTGACTAATATACCCATGCATCCTAAAATGAATCTATTTCGTTTTTGGCAGACAGTCATCCATACTCTGCCTCCCTGTGACCTCTGACCTCTGCACCTTATATACTGTAGTCTAATGTTGTCCAACTAGTTACAGCAGCTTATCAGACCAGCGCGCTCATTTTAGTTGCCTTCAGATGAAAACGTCAGCTAAATGTTAAAAATGTAAATGTAAATAATTCAGTGCCATTTACTGCCACCACTGAACAGAGGAGGCAAGCTGTCAATTGATTTATGCTTACGACGCTGTCAGCTGATTGGCTGATCTCAGGCGAAAGCCCTGCTCATAAATATTCATTATATCCTGTAAAAGAATTATAGATTCCTCTATAGAGACTCGGAGAGAGACGCACAGACAGAGGGCGAGACACACAGCTCATTTATTTGCACTACATAGCAGCAGAGCACACCAGGTTATACAGTAGTGTACATGAGACAGTTCACTTTTGGGGACTGAATGCTTATTTTATAATTTGTTTGTATTTAATTGAGTTTTGGTTTAGTTACTGTGCAGGAGGATGCTGATCAAGTTACAGAGCATTAAGAACCACACCTACCACCCTCTCCACGCTTTTGTTAGAGTTTGTTTTTTGCAGAACAGATGAGAGGAGAGTAATATCCCTTTGACTATTTATTAAGCCAGTAATGAAACGGGTGAATCATGTATACATGGACCTTAATCTGATCAGAAATCGCAGTCTGTTAGACAGTTAGCTGCAACCACCGTCAGGGAAAGGGTGTCTATCTTACCCTTGCACAAAGTTTTATAATGTGAATATACGACTATCTGATTGGTCAAAACTGTCAGGACAGTACCCTGGTTTAGACTCGGCCTGCCGTTGATGGCAAGCAGGCTACGTCCCTAGCCTCTTGGTGCTTCCGCCTTTTCAGCGCCTGTTGAAGGAATACATCCAAGCACATTTCTCCTTATCTGGCCCTCTCTATCTGTACCTAGTGTTCCTCAGTGCTTGCCTCCTCCTGGGCCCATGACCTTGGATGTGTCCCTATGAATGTATCTCTGTGTTACATCTGCTTGCCCAGTGTTATCTGTGTATGCTCTGTTTTCTGTGTGCTGCGCCTGCTATATTCAATCTATGATTTATGCTCTGCGTAATATACATTTTTAAGCAGCATGCTAATAGTCATAATGCAGATAATTGCTCATTTTTATTTATCCCTAACACTTCCCTGGTCAAGATAAACCTTTAATAAAACATAGTTACCCCTGACCAAAAGAGGAGATCCCTCCTTCCAGGGGCCACCAGTTTGTTATTATGTAAACTTAATCACTGTAACTCCATCCAAGCACCAGGCAAACACAAGTTGGTTTCTGGTACTGATTTATTTTAAGCTTCATTCTTCCATCCACTTCAAATCCACCTCAAATCCACTGTGAAAACTGCACATAAATTATAATGAAATAAAGGTTGAATCAAGTTCACTTAAGATCACATTCTTCAAAGTAAAATACAGATAAATTAAACAAAATACCTTGTTGGCTGCATGCTACATCTATCTTCCTGTCTCTTCTTCTTCATATTAACTTCCTGTCTCTCTTGACAAACAATTCAACCTGCACCATTGTTCATGCTTCCTGGGAATTCTGCTTTGACCCTCACATGAGACAGCCAAATGAGACTTGGGTGAGTTAGTTCTCTTTCTTATGAGAATATCTCTCCACTACATAAAGAATATATGTTATGGGATTGCTGACATCCTGGAAGCTGACGTGAATCATCATTTAAGACACACCACGCCTATCGTGGCTCCCCCTGCTCCATCTATATATACACCCAGCTGCGCAGGGTAACGTTGATCCTCTGATTTTCACTATGGCAGATCAGACGATGTGAGAAAAGGAAAAAAGAAAAGACAAAGGAAGAAGGGGGAGAGTTTGAACGGTGGCTTTGTGTGTGATCCGGTACCTTTGGGTGGAGAGCTCGTCTATCGTTGGGCTCCTCTCAGGATTGCAAAGTCGTTGTCTTGCTCTCTCTCTTTTCTTTTAAAAAGGGAAAAGAAAGTGAGCTGAGGGTACCGGGTGCGGTATAGCTGGTCTTAGGATGCGACATAGTCGCGGTTGCAGCCAGCGTCCTCTCTCATAATATTCCTTTCTTCCACTTTGTGCGGTCAAAGTTTTTCCATTGGGAGGGGGTACCACGTGTGGCACAGCTGGTCCGGAGAAGCAACGAGTCGCAGGCACGGCAGGCGTCCTCCCCCCTGGTCTGCTTTGACATTACACTAAGCAAAAAAAACCACACACACAGCTTGAATACGAGAGCAATGAGAGCTTGCAGTCCATATAAATGTCCTGGAACTTAAGGGGAATCCACCTGGCCCTGTGGCACTTCCTCACAGCTTCCTGTAGAGTAGATTTCCAGGCCGACATGTTCTCGTAAGGACCGACACAGCAGCAGCATATGTCAACAGACATCTCACTGTCTCAGGCTAGGTTGTCTCATTTGGTCGTGGAGGCAATTCAACAAGCATACAGAAAAACAGGCGAACTGGTGCCAGTGGGGGTGAAAACCCACTCCACACGAGGAGTTTCGACCTCCTGGGCCTTATGGTGGGGCACCACCCTCTCTGAGGTGTGTGCGGCCGCTACATGGTTGACTCCAACCACGTTAACAGGGTTCTATTGTTTGAATGTGGCTGCCAGCACCTCGTTCGATGAGCGGGTGCTGGGGGTCACTTCAAAATAGGTGATTCACCGCGCCCCTGTGCTGGTTGGACCAGCCCCAAGTCTTTGTCAATGGTCTAGCAGGGTGCTGGCCATCTGAGTGGCCTCTTCCTCACATTCAGCCATTGCGTCTTGCAGGGCTTGTTTTGTTCAGGTTGTGTCGTGGCGGTGTCACTGACTGTCAGCAATCCCATAACATATATTCTATATGTAGTAGAAAGATATTCTCTATACTCAGAGAACCGGGGTAACCTTGTAACCCAACGTTCACCTTCAAAATAAAAGCATTATAACATATACCAAATAAAATAACAATTAAAGATACAAATGCAACTTGAATTCATTTTATATTCTGTTGCAATAAATTGGCAACAGTTACAATCACTGTTGCTCATTTCTGTCCCTGAATTCAGTTTGTCATGTATTTTACAATGTATGCAGAGCATCTTTGAGTGTCAAACTGATCCATTAAAGGGCCAGGGGTGTGGCAGCAGGTTTTTTGTTCCGACAAAGCAGGAGCAGGCCTGACTCACTTCATACAGCCACCCGTCAGGCCTGCTCTAAACATTTCCCCCAGGATGAGTAACGTTCTCTCCCATCAATAAAGGGGACTGGAAATGGGCATGGTTTATACCAGAAGTCATATTAAATTGGGCAAATATTGATTTTCTTTTCTAATATCCATTGGGAATGACATTTCTGTGGCTTCAAAGCATCAAATTGATTTAATATTGGAAAATAAATAATTATAAAGTACATTTCCACATCCTCATACTTTTTATTATTTCAAGAAACATAATGGCTTATGCACAGACATGTCAATGAGAGCAACTTCAGATATATACATTTTATAATAATAATATATTCAGATTCAAGTATATCCCTCTTGGAAATTGGCACAAGACATGAAAAAGAAAAACCTGACAAAAGCAGAAACCAGCAACCCAGCGTTCTGATGGCCGACAGGCCGGCAGTATTTTCACTGTTTTCAGAGGCGAGCTCACTTTTAGGAATATACTGGAGACACTGGTATCATATGAAACAAGAAGATCTAAGGAATCTATAGGCATCAGGATATCATGTCAGGAAGTTGTCGAAATAACGCTGCAAAGTTAGGCTTTTATATGTTTCATTCAAAAAAGCAATTGCTTCTCCACTGAGTGTTTATTCATCTTTGTGCTTCTGCTGATAGAAGATGGTGAATGCAGGTGCTCCAAAGATGCCCTGTTTGCTGAAAAAAAAAAAGGATTTCTGTGATGGTCCTGACTTTGGCCCCATGCTGCCGTCTGCTGTCACCATCAAACTCTCCTCCAGCTGTCCACCAGATGTCCTCCTGAGCCGGAGATGATTCTTGCCACAGTGACTCGACCTGTGCAGAGGGTGACTGAATGCAGGCCTTTTTCATTACAGCAGTTACATCGAAATATTCTGGATGGACCGTAAGCATTTTATATGTAGAAAAAGTAAAGGATCCAGCTCCACAGTACAAACATTATATTTGTTTTGAGGGCAAAAAGATGGATGGAGAGGATTTTTTAGAGTATTCAATTGAATTCATTTTTATTTATATAGCCCAGAATCACAAATCACAAATTTGCCTTGAAGGGTTTTACAGTGAATAGAATAAGACACCTGTCATTTGACAGTTCATACTTAAGTATGACATCATAATTACTTAACTAAATCAAAGGCAAAAAAAATAATATAATTATTTAATTTTATTGAAGAACTGTTCATTAAAGAGAAAAGATGAATACAGATCTTTTTATTTTATTTCCACTACTATGAACACACACACACACACACACACACACACACACACACACACACTATTATTGTACTTCAAATAATAGTGTAAACATAATACTTTGTTGTATTATTTATTTGTAGTAATATATATATATATATATATATATATATATATATATATATATATATATATCCTGTATTAAGTTAATTCTAATAATTAAATGCTTATATTATTAAATAAGATTTTATTAGCTAGGAAAACAGACCACCAGACTGGCTGAAAGCCAACATCGATCAGTCACACATATTCAGAAGAAACTACAAAGGTGAACATTTAATTCTTACCCAAAATGTAAACATCTGTCACAGTTTACTGGCCCTGTTTTCCTGCTTCAACAATAACATATAACCTAACATGTTTAAATTAACAAAATGTTCAAATAAACTGTCATTCAGTGAAAATACAGTGTGAAAGGGTCAAAGTTATGAGACCAAACCGGACAAAAACACGGACAACGACAAACAAGTTCACGGCTGTTTTAAGCAAACAGTGCTGATACGTCTTACTTTTCTTCTGTCCTTGCCAAGTACCTGACCTGTCAATGAAAGCTAGCCAAGCCCCAAGTCATGCAATTCTTTATCTTCTATTGTCTTCTAAATGGGAATTATTTACAATATTAACATCACATTGTCTTGAAGAAGATTTTTTTTAGTAGCGATTGAGACCATAATGTCCTAAAAAAAATGCTTCTACAACCTTCGTCAGCTCCCACTGTTGAAATTTTTTGGTAGAAAGCAGTTCTTCCGGGTTTGCCTCACTGCTCAGACCCGGAGGTTGCCGGCTGGTCTGGGTTCAGTCCCCAGCTGATAAACTGCTGCTTTTTAAAAATAAAATAATAGCTATTTTGTACCCACCCACACATATATTACCAATCACATTTCAGTGCACATCTTACATACACTAATGTAGGGGTGTGCTGTTTGTGCAAAAAATAAATCAAACGGCAATCAAGAAAAGTCTTCCTTTTTCATCCAGACATATCTATGCAACACCCACACACAGACACACAGACACACAGACACACACACACACACCAAGAGAGAGACTGCCATCTTCATTAGTGCTGAGTGCCAATGTGGCCTCTGGATTTATTGGCAGACAGAGGGGAAGCAGACATGTACACACACACACACACACACACACACACACACACACACACACACCTCCTCAGCATTCCACTCCACAGTAGGCGAGTAATAATGACCAACCTCAGTGGGATCAATAGACTGGAGACAGATGAGCCTGGTTAACACACACAGAAACACATACCTCAACATCTTCACCATGCCGGTCTGGTCTGAGCCCAGGGAGATGGATAGCTGCATCCACACTGCAATTAATAATGTTTTTTACAAGACTGATAGCATGGTGTGTGTGTGTGTGTTTGAGAGTGATCTACTGCACTGCTTCTCCTATGGTGACGTGGTTCTGGAGTGTATCCAGCATACACTGATAAAGAAGCAGGTTGTACTCTGGACAGGTCATCAGTCTATCACAGCAACCTTTACAGTTTGTAGTTCATCTGCGTGTCCTGAGAATGTGGAAGGCACAGATCACAGGAGGACATGCCAGTCTCAATACTGTGTTCAGCAGTCGTGCTCCACCCACAGATCACAGTCCCTTGATCGCTCATCTCAATAGAGTTTAAAAGTGGGAGCAGCTATTTTTGTCTGGAATGTCGGAGCCAGTCCTATGAACGGCAAAGTCTGTCACCAACAAGATCTCCAACCTAAAGGACAGGACAGACCATTTGTCCTACCACCCATTACGACACATATGAGCGTTTGTCAAAAGCGGCTCATGGTACAGGGGAGCGTTCTAAAACTAGCACACACGTCATTATACATACATGTACTGTTTCGCGGTTGTAAAAAAGCTGTCGTTTCTGTGAGTTTAGGCTACAAAACCACTGACCTAGGTTTAGGGCAAAAAACATCTTGGTTAGGTAAAAGCACAAATAAATGTACAAATATGGCGGAAGAGAAGTAATTATTCACAAAATGTGAGCCGCAAAAGTTATGTAAAAAAACATGATTCACAATACTTTTGTTTTCACACGGGACAGTGCACTGCTGTAGTAATTAGTGTAATAATGGAATGATAGTTTGGTAACTGGAACTTAAGTTGGTTGCGAGGTCGTTTTTGATCATAAGTAATATAATCATAACAAATGCACCTGCACAACTGTAGTAGATGGGCTAAAAAAATTATATGGAATGTTGCTTCAGTGAACAGAACTTTATGAACTCAATGTGTGCAGCAGTCAGATGGTGATGTGACTGCCAATCAATCAGCTGATCCACTTCATCAATATGTGGTTGCTCTTGGTAACGTTTTTGCCTCCCTGATGGCGGACTTTTCCTCAATTATTTGTATACCTAGATTAACCATATCAGGTGGTATGCTACTAAAGTATACTTTAGTAACTAATATTACTGAACCACTTCAGATGACCATTTGATATCCTGAAATTCAATTTATAGACACCAGTGCTGACTATTCCCAACTTGTTTCCTAATATTACTGTAAAGGTTTCAGGTTCGTTGATTGGAAGCCCAAGAATAAACAGAACTGGAGAAAAAAGACTGGTCTCAATGCAGCAGGGCTCTGCAGGATCCCAGTCAGAATGAGCCCCAATCTCTGTAATAATCATAGAAATAATGTATAATGTATAGAAATAATCGACGTAGTCACTGTGACGTCACCCATTGGATTGTGGCCCGTTGGAAGCATCGAGTTCAGCGTCACACTCGTCGCCATCTTGTGTCGCCATCTTGTTTCCAATACGCGGAGCAGACCATAATTGGACTGTGGAGGAGCGAGAAGGATCTGATCACTGACTACAGCCTCTCTACACCTCAACCTGACTGAGAGAAGTCGCTGCTAATTCATGTTAGCATTAACTGGAGCATTAACTGGGATGTTCATTTTGGCTAGCAGAAAAACAAAATTAAATGTATGTTACTGACCTCAGAAAAATGATCAGCGACTCCTTGGAATGTCTGTTAGTCCAACCAAATACTTTTTTTTAACATTTTTACTGAACAAAACGTTCGAATAAACTGTCATTAAGTGAAAATACAGTGTGAAAGGGTCAAATCTATGAGACCAAACCGGTAAACGTCCTTTCTTACATCTATATAACATTATATATAACTTGATTGACACGTTGCCATGGATATGCATTGTTCTGCTTCTCTCCTGATGACATCTCGCCTTGTTAGTGACCTGTCAATCAAAGCTAGCCATGCCCCAAATCATTCAATTCTTGATCTTCTATTTTCTTCTAAATGGGGCCATTATTTGAACTATTAACATCAAATTGTCTTGAAGAAGATTTTTTACTAGCGATTGAGACTATAGTGTTGTCCTAGAAAAAAAATTCTGAGGTAATAAATCAAGTGAGAAGTTTTCTCAATTTGCGTTGAAATAAATGGACGGATTTTTTTTGCAGCCAAACTTAGCGCCCCCTGCTGGAATTTTTGGTAGATTGCAGCTTAAGGCACTTCCTGATTTGCCTCCTTGCTCAGACCCAGAGGTTGCCGCCTGGTAATAATTCACATTTCATTCTTCTTGGGCTGAGCCTGCTCCATACAAAAAAATGGACAAACATGCAACTGATCCAACTATTACAGTCTGTCCTAGCCAGCCTTGCGACCTAGACATTATGTTCATATATTACTAATTTCTTTAGCTGGTTTGTTTTTAAGGACTATTTCTTTCTATTCTGGAGTCTCTTCCTGGGGTCTTCCATATTTAGCAAAATGTTAGCAGACATTAAAATTATTATTTAACCTATGAGTTAACCTATGACAAGTAAGGTAACTGTTAGCAGTGCTATTTGTATCATATTACATTATCCCATCATTTTCATTATATGAGCTTACATGTGAAGTTCATTGAGCCTTTTTCTGTATACATGTGTGTCTTCTCTCCACACTGTGTTAGTGTGTGTGGGATGTGTTCTAATAAACTCTTTGTTAGGTGGCTGTCTGACTCTGATGCCACCAGAGGCTAAGACTCAGAGTATCACTGCCTAATAAACTGTGCTAATAAGACACACCCAAATAGTCTAATTATGAGCCAAGAAACAAGGACTGGATATTCCTTTGAATATACTAAATGGATTCATGGGAAAATTGAGAATTAGAAATTTTCATATAGAATTTTCAGATATCCATAACAAAGTTATAGTCAGATGAAGCATAATTAAATTTAGCTGTGAAGTAGTCTGAGATTCAGCAATCTCAGCCGCACTCACCCTGGCTCTGTAGTGTAAGAACAGAGATTTTCAATTAATCTGATGGAAGACGCTTTTGTTTGTAGAAAATGAGACAGTTCCAATGAAACTCATTGATGCTGTGAATGCTGGTTCACTCCATGGCTTAGTGGAGCATAGATGGAACAGAGGCAACATTAACGTTATTAGTTTCACACGTGCTATAGCTGCACTATAAAACATTTGACCAACAAGTTCTCCAACCTAAACGACAAAAGATGTTGTGTGTCAGGAAGTGAAGTAGTTACAAGGGTCACATGACTACCGCAAACGTTATTCACAAAATGTGAGTGTTAAGTGTTATGATTTAAGGCGCTCTTACTCTCAGTAATACGGTGTAAGTAATAGTAATAGAATGTTTACGGTACAGACAGAGGATGTGATGTTATCCAGTTTGCCGCCGATGCTGTTGTTTCTGTGTGTGTACCGCAGCCGTGATGAAGAGAGCACGGCGGTTCTTGTCTTTCTGAACATGTGACAATAAATAAGCCAAGAGGTAAAAGAAAAGACTGAGTATGTTCTACTTATCTTCCATACGCAGCAGAGGACTGACACACTCAATATAATCCCCACCTCGACAGTGAGCCACAAAAGTTTCATAAAAAAAACATGATACACAAAACTTTTGTTTTCACACGGGACACAAACCCAAAAGTTACGTTCAAAAACGCGATTCGCGTAACTTTACTTTTGTGTTCACATGGGACTCAAGCCCTGCTCTCCTAGGTGACAGTCTGCCGTTTGTTCGACCCATCCACCACCCCAGCCTCTAACCCAATGTGGAAATCCAACATTTTAAACTTCGCTTGGCCGTCAATCAATACTACGTCAGCAAGATGGCACCCGTCCATCATAACTTTTTTGAAGGGAGAACAGGCTGCATTTGACAGTGTTTTAACTTGCAAACACAAGTTCACTTGCTGCCTTGAAAATGTAAGTTAACTCAACTTTCATCTTGTTGATTGAGCTAAAATGGACAAGTAGTCTCAAAATAGATTTTGAAGTAACCAAAGTTGATTTAACTTTTTATATTTATTATATAAAACTTAATTTATGTTATCATTCCATGAAAACTTTCCATACCTTTCCAACTTTAACTAATTCAATTTGTATATTTATGGTGAGTAGTACCACTTTTTTTTTAAATGGATTGACGTCTTGTCATTATGTTCCCTCATGTCTCCATATCAGTACTTCAAAATTGCCAGGGCCTTGTCTGTTAATGTCTGTGTATGTGTGTACATGAATGTGTGTGTTCATGTGGTGCTTATATTACACTGCCCCTGTATGTGTGTACACGTGTGTGTGTGTGTGTGTGTGTGTGTGTGTGTGTGTGTGTGTGTGTGGCTGTGAGGAAGTTTTACAAGCAATCTCTTTACTGCTTTGTGTGGTGCACACCTACTTTTACTACCCTACCACAGTGAGGAAGGGGCAGAACACACACACACACACACACACACACACACACACACAGAGGCACACAGAGGCACACACATGCAGTTCCAATAAGCACCATGTGAATGATATGGGCTGGCTGGTTTGGTATTGAGTTCTCTCGGCTCAGTTTATGAGGAAACTGCAGTGGGGGGGAGGTGGGGGGCCGGGGGTGTGGGTGTCTCGGGGCAGACATTAGTTTAATTGCAGTTGGGGTCTGAGACTAACATGAGATTCCAGTCTCATACAGCACAGTACATACAAAAACACAGTTAATTTGAATAACTAACTAGTTTTAAAGGTTAGGGGTACAAGAGCTGATCAAACATGATGACTTTGACTGTACTGTAATTACAAATAAGCATATGTTATCACTGATTTAGGTTTTATTTGTCCAGGGATTAAACAGTCCATCTCAGAGATTATAAATTCCAGTCACCTGCCTCAAAAAACAAGAGGAATTTTACTTTTGGTGTTCACTTCATCTTGAGGTTAATCTGCATGTTCCCAGCCTTCAGATGTTGTGCGCCGCTTTTCTGTGGCATCTATTGTTGACCTGCTATGTTCAACTAAAAATCACAATCCTCAGTAATATGTTAACCCTCCTGTTATGCTGTGGGTCAAATTGACCAATTACAAAGTTTAAAAATCTAAAAAAAACAGTTTAAAGTATTTTTTCGTGATGAAACTTCTGCTTGGCTTAATAAGTGTACGCAACATTTAAAATGAAAATGGTTAGTTTCACCATTTCAGTAATGGATCTAATCATGAAATATAAACAATGGCTGTGTCCCAATGTCAAGGAAGGATGCTCAAACGGCTGGATTTGAAGGATGCCACGTCATCGACATCTGCCGAAGGACTGTCCCAATGTCGAGGATGCTCCGGAGGACAGAGTCCTTCTTCTGCCCAAATTGCAAGGATGCATGTGTGTATCCTCCGTGCGCTCCGACTACCCATAAAGCATTGCGCACACCGGCCTACCGGGAGATTTAAAAATGGCGAGCGTAGAAACAGCGACGCTGGCGGCGCAATATGCATTTAAATAAGTATTTACAGTTTACACTGAATGTTGTCACATAACTTACAAAACGTGTGTTCAAAGTCAAGCAAAAACTTAAACATAAACAAATGCCAGAATATTAAGCTAAAGATAATAAACGTCATATTGATACATTGCCGGTTAAGTTAATTAATGCCGTCTCAGTCGCTAAAGTTATTGTTTATTAATTTATATGTGTCCGATGATGATATACTATGTGCAACTATGTAATTCAGAAAGTTATACATTTCTTTATTGTGTTTACAGGGACCGAAAGTCCGCTATTATCCGTTATTGTTATTTATAAATAACTGTTATTGTACTGTACTGTAAAATAAAAAATAAAAAAATCACACAACATATTTCCATGATGAATTATGCTCCGCTGCATTCATGACACTAAGTAGCGGCCGAATTCAGCCAGGATCAGTTAAATATTCAGGTTTAATCCACTTTATGGTTTTTACTTACTACATCGTGGAGATTCAACCTTAAAGCATCTTCTTCTATTTTCACAAATATGTGTCAGAGGACTGATGCCAGAGACACATTCATGTCGTATAACTGATTTTGAAATTGCGGCGCTGAATTTATTTATTTATTTTTTATTAAACTGATAAGAACAGATATTACACTTGATCTTAGCCAAAAGGCTGAGAGCGGCGCTGAATTTAAGCAGGACGTCCAATTACGCAATGACGCACAGCTGCACACTCTGAAGGCTGTCCCATTTGTGCGTTACACCAGTCAAAGGAAGGACTCTTGCCTTGCCTTCGGAGGACCCGACTCTGAAGGAAGGATCCTACCAAGGAAGGATCCTTGACATTGGGACACAGCTAGAGTTTATTGGGATTTTTTGGTTGCTGACACTTTTGGATAATTAAACATGCGCCAGGTCAAATTGACCCACGGACATTATTGCTTTTCCTGAGAAATGAACATAACAGGACAGTTAAATGGATAAATATTCTAATCACAAAACAAGGGATAATTCTACATTATCCCTTGTGTCATCAAGTCAAGATTGACATGAAATAAAAAAGAACCAAAAACAGACTTATTACCATGGATTACACTGTACTGTAGATAGAACAAGTCCTGTTCTTTATTAATCCTTCTAAACATTGCATTAAGCTGTTTATTGCTGCAACTGTATTACCACAAGTGGTATGCATTCACTGTGTGGTATCAGGTGTGTGTGTGTGTGTGTGTGTGTGTGTGTGTGTGTGTGTGTGTGTGTGTATTCTTGTACTTCCTACACAATGAGGACCAGAACACATTTTTAACCAACAGAGTGAGGACATTTTTGTGAACTAAGGACATTTCGGCCAGTCCTAACTCCTTTAAAGGCTTGTTTGAGAGTTCAGACTTTATATTAGGGTTAAGGTTACAATTAGGTTTATGTTAGGGTTGGGCATTTAGTTGTGATGGTCAAGGTTAGGTTAAGGGTTAGGGTAAGGGGCTAGCGAATTCACTATTCCAATGAGGGCCCTCTCAAAGATAGAAGTACAAGGATGTGTGTGTGTGTGTGTGTGTGTGTGTGTGTGTTTAGATTACAGGTCTGTCATGTGGCTCTGTGGTTTGCAGCCTTCTCTATCACCAGCTGCAGCTCCTATAAAAATTCTCTTCCTCTGCTTCATTTGAGCTTCACTACCGCAGCAATTAGCACCAAGATACCACAGCATTTCTGTTGATTTAAAGCAAAGCTGTTCCACACTGTGACCATGTATGTTGGAGAGTTTTCAAGTATGCTCGGTTGCTGCAGTCAGACCTGTGACCTTGTGTGCTACAGCGAGATCCCAGTCTGACTGGTCTGGACAACCTGAGACTGATGCTAACATTTCCTCTGCACAGAATAATTAAGTGACAACTGAACTAACCCTTGATAGAATTAATTATTACCTAAACATATGTCCTGTACTACGAAGCGAGTTCATCATACCCAGGATAGCTTTTCGTGATCTTGCTTCACTAAGCCCAACAACCGCAGTCACGGATAAGTGGTATCACGAAGGTGGTTATCAACTTTCTTAGTTAACCCAGGCTTTCCTCTTCAGGCTCTACTGCGCGTTCAAATAAAAGGGGTATTGGGAGCGCCTGCTGCTACTTCCTTGAGGACATTAAAACCAACTTAGACCAAGGAGGAGTAGTTGGTGCTGTCTTTCTAGACCTGCGCAAGGCCTTTGATACTGTCAATCATAACAAACTGTTTCACAAACTTGGTAATTATAATCTTTCATCACACACTCAAAATTGGATCAAATCATACCTGAGTGACCGTTGCCAGTGTGTGCGTGTAAACGATACACTCTCTCCACTTAAAGCCTGCACACTGGGTGTACCGCAAGGATCAATC
Organism: Centropristis striata; assembly: GCF_030273125.1. Lineage (NCBI taxonomy): Eukaryota > Metazoa > Chordata > Actinopteri > Perciformes > Serranidae > Centropristis > Centropristis striata. The sequence goes on along the minus strand of NC_081529.1, from coordinate 14,729,880 downwards.
TTGGGGCCATTACTTTTTAGCATCTATATAAATGACCTGCCCTCCATGTGTGATGATGTCAGCATAATAATGTATGCAGACGACACTGTCATATACACTCATGGTAAGAGCGCTACAGAGGTTGCCAAAACATTAACAAAGGCAATGCAAAAGGTTGCTTTCTGGTTACACAACTCTTGCCTTACCCTAAACTTAGAAAAAACTGTAACCATGTTTTTCACCAACAGGCTAACACTGAAAGAATGCCCCGACGTCTCAGTAAATGGGCAAACAATTAACAATGTGGATACATTTAAGTACTTGGGTGTTACCCTTGACCCAACTCTTAGCTTTAAAAACCATGTTAAAAAACTGAGAAACACAATCAAATTTAACCTAGCTAACTTCAGATACATAAGAAATTCACTCACAATAGAGGCTTCCAGTATGTATCTGAATGCTATGATTATCCCACATTTTTTATATTGTATTACAAGTTGGTCTCAGTCAAACAAAACAATACTAAAACCACTTGAATCACTATACAAAAATGCCCTCAAAATCCATGATAAAAAGCCACGGCGCTACCACCACTGTCATATACTCAATAAATATGAAATTTTAAACTTTGAAAATCTGATAAAGCACTCTTATGTCTGCTTACTTTTTAAAATTATTCACAATGCTGCAGCTCCCCCCTTGAAAAAATATATTACACTCTGTTCTGAGAAGTCAACAAGAACAACAAGATCTGTTACAAGGGGTGAGTGTAGTGTACCCCAACGCAAAACTGTATTTGGGAAGTCATCATTTTCTTGCATTGCCATGACTCAATGGAATACTTTGCCAACTGACATTATTTCATGTAGAAGTTACCATGCCTTCTCATAAATAGCAATCTGCTAGAACCTGGCACAATGCATATTCTCTTGTTGTACAAGATTAATGTTTTATTGTGCGCTGTCCCTGTTTGAAATAAATAAATTACAATTACAATTACAATTTGACTCCACTACTGGAAAAAATTATTGCTTTCTGCCCACTTCTATGAAGAATATGAATTATTATTACAGCTAAAAGTAATACTGTTGCAGTAAATAAGGCACGTGATTCATTTTGGCAGAAAATAACAAGTGTGAATTCATGAATTAATATATTTATTTAACCACCCAATGCACTCTCAAAGCCTACTTTTGATTGAGAGACAAACCGATAATAAAGTGGACATTGGCAGATTATCACAGGAAAGTTGCTAGTAAAATACTAAATAAAAGGGAATTCAGGTCAATTGTACAAACCTGAAACTAGGTTTTTTTTTTTTTAGTGCTAGTGGTCCCTGTGAACCTAGTGACAATGTTGTGTCATTTAAGAAAATACATGATAAAAAAATTAGAAAGAAAGGAATGAAAAATAAGGTATATAGACAAGCGTTTTTTGTTCCAACGGACACGCAGACCTCTAGTGTGCGTTGGACAGAATATTCAGGGCTTCATCCCTCACAACTGACACCTTAGCCTAGATCATTTATACTTTGCCACATGGATAGTTTTAATGGTGCCCAAAAAGGGGCAAATTGCACTCAGCTGTAAAAATGTCATGGACGTTTTTGTGCACCCGTATGTTACGCCACAAAATAGCTTTTGTGAATTAGTCTTTAAAACGGGGCAGATAGCGGTCGCATATGATGTTCATTCATGGTGTTATCAACGTCTACATTCCTTTCTTTGTGAATTCACCCCTCAGTGGTTTCTGTAACATCAGGAACATGACAGCAGCAGGGGACCATAGGTTCTGCACAGCTTTAATGCAAATTAGCTTAAAATGTTCCCATTGCTAGTGTCTTCCACTTTAATAGGCCTCTACCTGTTCCCAGTAGTGGAAGAAGTTCAGATCCTTTACTGGTGTAAAAGTAAAACTTATGCCACACTGTGAAAATAGGCTATTCCACCACAAAGAGTCTAAAAGTCAACCCAGTCAAACCTTATTAAAGTGAAAGAATGTCAATATTATTAAAATGTACTTGAAGGCACATATGTACGTATCACAGCTCACGGTACAGCGGCAAATTCTAAAAATAAAACACACATATGTTCACGGTTGTAAAAAAGGCTGCAGTTTCTGTGGATTTATGTTGTAAAACCACTGACCTAGTTTAAGGCAAAAAACTTCCTGGTAAGGTGGTATAAAAGACAGTTCAAACAGTAATTAAATGTACGTAAATGCCGAAAGTAAAGCAGTTAGAAGAATCACATGACTATGTAAAAAACGTAAGTTACGTTAAAAAACGTGATTCACCTAACTGAAGTAAAAAATGGTTTACTTCCTGGGTTAAAGTCCACCATTTGGTCGATCCATTCACCACCCTAGCCATTTTAAATTCACCTTGCCATCAATCGCCACTATGTCATCAAGATGGTGGCGGACGTATTGCAGCGGTCAGCAAAATACGTCAATATCACTCGTTTTTCTCTGCCTGTACACACAACCTATATTGACATTTATGACGAGAGAACAGGCTGATACCGCATTGGGGGAGGGGGGTGACATTGTCAAGAGGATCCAAAATAATATGAGTATTTGTTGCAGGCAAACACAGGCTGCCTTGCAGAAACACTCACACAGAAGCACCACCAAGGGTAAACACCAAGCAGCCACAGGCAGACAGAAACTTAAAATGCTGAGGCAGATCCTGAGGTCAGGGACAGAAGGCTCTTGATTTCTGGGACTCAGGTGAGGCTGGCGAGTCAGGAACAGGCATGGTCAGCAACAGTTAAACAGTCCAAGGGTTAGTGCTGAAAAGTCTTGCAAAGAGGCGTGAGTTTGTGTTAGGATGACTGAGCTGGGTGAAGCAGAACTGTGAAAGAAAAGAGGTTAGGAAAACATAGGAGGTAACTTTTGACTATTTGACTATTTGCAGCTATTATAAGGCCCTTTCATAGTGCAGTCCCACAAAAGTCCCATTATATTGCCGAAAATATCTGTGCCGGCTTTTCTCCTTAGGGCGTTCATAGTGATCCTGCGAAGGCATGATATTCTTGCCCATAGTGCAATCAGGTGTCGCAGAACGAGGTGGGAGGAGATGATAGTGACGTGCGACAGAGCAGCAGCAGTGCTGCGTAGTAGCACAGTGCTAGTAGGCTGCACAGTTAGCTCTGTAGCAGTACAGTATGTATGTGCTGCAGCAGTATGTGTTCAGTTACGACCCCCAACACTCCAAGCCAACACTCTGTGCACAATTAGCCATGCCGGTTTGTTTACAATAAGCGGCAGATGCTGTGCACAGCTAGCTTCGGTGGCTGCAGTTGTTGTGCAGCTTAACAGTGATTCGTTGACTGTGGTGTGTGTTAGACGTGGTGTGTTGGATGTCCTTTTCATAGTGGTCCCGCTTCCAACAGCCCACCAATTTTCCGTCTCTGTGACTACTGGGAGTGTTCATAGTGCAGGCGAGACGTTACAGAGCCATCAAAATCTCAGCATGAAACAGTACTATGAAAGGTCCTATAGTGAATCCCAAGCCTCGGTTTGTACATACCCAAATCCTTTCCTCACCTCCTCTTCTTGTGTCTTAGTCCAGGCCATGTGAGGGCAGATAGGTGCCAGGAGAGTCGAGGCAACAAGCATTTAACCAAATGAGACATTCCTGCCTCAGAGCGATCATTTTAAAGTTAGTCAATTAAAAATACCATGGGGCACAGCTGTATCATCTGTCCATTGTTTCGTTTAACAGACTGCTCGATTTTATTATTCCTGTCATAAGATTACGATGAAATCTCTCTTCCTCAGTGACTATTTTAGGCCATTTTCTTTCTGTTTATTTTATGTAGCAATTTTTGTACACGACAAACAGTGTTCATGACAAATTATATATGTGACAAGACAGCAAAGACATTGTAAATTTCTATTTTTCTGACACACACACACACACACACACACACACACACACACACACACACACACAGACATTTGATCATCTTAAATAGCTACAGTTTATACAAAAGGAACACTTAATATTTGTAAAATGCTCTCACCATGGTCTTGTAAGTTCCAGCTGTGTGTCATGTCTCTTTTATATGATACAGCTGCCGAAAACACTTCCATAAAAGAAACTCCTTGTTCCTCTCCCCTCAGGATGCATTTTAGGAATTGTGATGTGCTTTAGAAATGTGATTTAGAAACCACAGGCTCGAAGAGTGAGGAGACAAGTAGACGAGGAGAGGAAGAGATGAGAAGGTGACACGGAACATTGGGAAGACAGTGACAGATAAACACAATGTCCTGGAGTGCAGCTGGACTGTAACAGGATTTAAACCAGATCAGGGCACTGACAAATTAATTAAATGTTTTGAAAGTAAAACATCATGAATTACTGTGCCAAATGCCCTCCTAATTTTAATTAAAAACCAAGCCTTGACCAACCATCTTTATTAAGATAATTAAAAACATTTTGAATTACAAAATCAACTTGCTGTTTCTGTCAACTAGAAACCATATTGCATTGATCACAGACCAACTTTATTGTGTTTTTATTCAGCATTTGAAGGATAGTAATGGGTCTATAGTTTGACAGGATAGTTCTTTCACCTGATTTAAAGACAGCTGTAACTACTGCAGCCTTAGCATGGAAACCAGTGGAATCTGCTGAGCTCATGTGAATGAATCTGGTGTATCTGATTCCGGGCTACTGCAGCCTTCCATAGTATCGATATATAATAAAAATATCACATAAAATGTGTATCCCAGCAAGATAACTGTAACAACTGGTAGCGTTATTATTTTATTTTACTTATTTATAATACTTTATTGAATTTTTAAAATATGTAAATATACAGTTATACAAAAAAAACAATACGTATATTTTCGCAAATGTAATTACTCAGTTATACAAAAAAAATTACAAATTTAAATACACAGTTATACAAGATTTAGAGAACCTTTATGTTTGTTTTTATTACTAATCCTACATGTATTTCTATTTTGCATCAACCATGGGCAGTAATTTTGTGCTGTTTTTAAAAAAAAATCTACTTTTGAAACACATTTACATACAAGACATACAAGTAAACAAGGGTATTAAGGATAATCATTTAAAAAAAAATAGATGTGGGAAGAGCAAGTTGAGGAACCAGGCCCGCAACAACTCACACACGTCCATCTACACCCACCCCGATGGAGAGGGGTCCAGGCTGTTGCGTATTCAGCCCCATTACCCAGACCACTCTCCACGAAGCGGGCCCTGATGGACCCGCATAAGAAACCTGCATCCCTAAATCGCCCCTATGAAGAAAAAGACAACCATAAAAAGGCATACATATCTTGAATGTATAATTCAGCCATTTCCATATTTAAACTAAAATATATATAAAAATATGGTAGCAATAGAAACGTATGTCTAAAACATTCAAATTAAAATAAAGAAAAAAATATTGATCCTTATCCAAATCTTTTATTATTGCTAATGTTTGCCAACCATCTGATTGTGGCTTTCTTTTATTTATTTTTTTATCATGAACTTGGTCAATAAATAATGATGTTTTAGGAACATAATGAATGGTTTCAATTTAATGCATTTTTCTTTTCTGAAAATAAACATTTTCCCCAGAAGCACAATGGTGTTTAGCAACATATTTTGTTCTTCTTGCAAACCCCAAATTATATTGATTGGTGATAATGTTAAGACAAGTCCTTGCTCAGCCAGCCAAACTGTCACCTTGCGCCAAAATAGAGCCACATCTGGACAGTACCAAAACAGATGTCTTCCTCTTCTTCTCCGCAAAATCTACACATATTGTCCTCAATTATTCTCTGAATTTTAAACTTTTTTTGTTGTTGGTAGAATCTTGTAGAAAATTTTAATTTGAAAAGCCCATAAATAGGTTGAATAGGATGATTTGTACAAATTCTTAAAGATATTTAACCAAGGAAGCGGCGTATCAAATATATTATTCCAGTAATCTTGAAAATAATATGGGGAAATTGGTGTATTTTTAGAGGATAAAAAGAAATTGTACATGTCCATATTCATTTTTCTATGTCCCAACCATTTATAGTTTTTATTAGCCGGGCGGCAGACACCTAGGTTTGTATTTGAACCAAATAATGTTGTTTTCCAACCTGGAGAGATTGCTGAAAACAACTGCAGATACCGTAGTTTTGGACAAAAGTCTTCATATGTTAAAGTAAAGGATTCATAGTTAAGGAATTCTCCTTTAACATCCAATAAGTCATTTACAAATATTATTTTACTATCTGTGGAAAAATGATTGCCAATATACAGGTTTTTTTATCTATGTAAATATTGGAGTTTAGCCACAATATCTGCTGTTTGATCTCTGATTTATTATTTGGTGTAGAAAACTGAAATTAAAACCACAGAGACAAAGAATTTCTGAAAAAAAGGGGAGAGATTAGGGAAAATGTGATACAAGTTTGCCTTTGAGCCTTGACCTAGTTGGAGAAATGGATACAGTTTACCTAATGATGTACCACATTGAGCTATGAATAATTTAGCTGAAAACCAGTGTTGATTGTTAATCGTTGAATCCACGCACCTTTTAAGGTCATATCAAGTGCTGCAAGGCTCTTCAGTCAGAAGACAGGGACAAAGCAGTTAATGAGCTATTAAATATGTGGTCATTGAATGCATTCTGTGTCAAAGCATGAAACATGATCCAGTGGTGACTGGGTGCAGTACAGTTTTACCAACAACAGGTGGCAGCAGGGATATGTTAGAGCTAAGAGTGTGAGGGGACTTGGAGGTTTGTTGCCATGGGAGAAAGAGGCTGGCTTTGCTGAGGGTTTGCTCATTGGTTGAAAGAGGAACATCCCTCACAAATTGCCTGCATTGACATCATTTGCTTCAATGGAACATTGAAATGCATCAGTGCAGTCTCACCACAGCTTATGATGTGGACAAACTCATTATAGCGTCCTTACACTGGCTCCCAGTATGTTTTAGAATTTATTTTAATATTTAACTGATTCTTTTTAAGGCCCTTCATGGCCTTTCTCCCTGCTACATCTCTGACCACTTAACATCCTACACACCAGGCCGTACTTTGAGTTCCCAGTCAGGGCCCCGAGGCTCTGGAACAACAGAACAACTCTGGTCTGCAGAGTCAGTGATCTCTTTTAAGTCTATTCTTAAAAACATACTTTTATCAGAGAGCCTTTCATGATTTTACCTGAATTTTAACCTCCCTTGAACTGTCTGTTAATTGCACAGAATAATGTCATTTAATTTTTATCTGCTGTTTTATGTCTGTTTAACTTGTCTTTGTAAAGCACTTTGTAACGTATGTTTTGAAAAGTGATTAAGATGACGATGATGATGATGATGATGATGATGATGATGATGATTATTATTATACAGTGATTTATTCATCTTGACTAAAATTCTTCTGCCTCTTCTCTTAAAGGAAACTACCACTACTACTACAACTGGAATATATTATCCACTAGATCGAGACGAAAATGACATTGTCATTATTGTTTTAATAATGAAATTTCAGCTGATGATTATGCCAAACAATAGCAGCGCCTTACAATCAAACAGCCATGGTTCTGACCTACTGTGACACTGCAAAAATACACAAGTGTCAGTCACCACAGGACGGCCCTGTCATAATATCTGGGTGGGGCTGGTGAACACAAGAGGCCAAGTTGGAGCAGAGTCGAAGTGTCAGCAGTTATGGATGTTTTTAAGTTTCAGGAGAGGACAAGGGAACTGCAACTTGCAATGAATGTTCAACTGAAGGACCATTGGGAGGGGACAGAACTTTAATACTGCCAGTGGTGGTAGAAGTATTCAGATCTCTTACTTAAGTAAAAATACTAATACCACACTGTGAAATTATTCCACTACAAGTAAAAGTCCTGAATTCAAAACTGAAGTAAAAGTACAAAAGTATCAGCATCAAAATATACTTAAAGTATCAAAAGTAAAATTATTTGTTTTGCAGAATGGCCCCACTCAGATTGTTTTATATATTCCAAATATATTATTGGATTATTATTATTATTATTGATGCATTTATGCAAGCAGCATTTTACTGTTGTCAATGTAAGGCCAATTTCAACTACTTAATATGCTGTTATGTGGTTTAATTTATAAACTTGTGTAATCACTTTAAATTTATCATGTTTTATGTTGAATCTTCACTTGAAATGTAACTAAAGCTGTCAGCTAAATGTAGTGGAATAAAAAGTACAATATTTACCCTTAAAATGTAGTGGAGTAGAAGTATAAAGTTACATAAAATGGGAATACTCAAGTAAAGTACAAGTATCTCAAAACTGCTTTACTTAAGTTAAAGTACTGTTACCACACTGTGAAATGACTCCACAACAAGTAAAAGTCCTGCATTCAAAACTTACTGAAGTAAAAGTACAAAAGTATCAGCATCAAAATGTACTTAAAGTACCGCAGAATGGACCCACTCAGATTGTTTTCATTCATTCATTATCCTAATCCGCTTATCTGCACTCGGGTCGCGGGGGCTGGATCCGATCCCAGCTGACATTGGGTGAGAGGCGGGGTACACCCTGGACAGGTCACCAGACTATCGCAGGGTTGACATATAGAGGCAGACAATAACACTCTCATTCACACCTACGGACAATTTAGAGTCACCAATTAAACTTAAGTGCATGTTTTTGGACTGTGGGAGGAAGCTGGAGTACCCGGTGAGAACCCACACTGACACGGGCTAACATGCAAACTCCACACAGAACAGCTGCAGGCCAGAGTTGATTGATGCTTTTATGTAAGCAGTGTTTTAATTCAGTAAAGATAGGGCTGATTTAATCACTTAATAAACTGTTATAAGATTTCATTAAAAAATAGTCAAATCATATAAATTGATCATATAATATATGTTAAATCTCGACCTGAAAAGTAACTAAAGCTGTCAGCTAAATGTAGAAAAGTAGTAGTAGTAAAAAGTACAATATTTGCCTCAAAATGTAGTGGAGTAGTATAAAGTTACACAAAATGGGAATACTCAAGTAAAGTACAAGTATCTCAAAATTGTAATTAAGGACAGTACTTAAATAAATGTTCTTAGTTACTTTCCACCACTGGTCCTTTGTATTTACTGGCTTTTTCAAGAAACAACATAGAAACCAAGTGAAGTAGGTTTCTGATATGCATGAGGACATTTGTGGTGGAAAGTTTGACCTTTTAGTGTAAACATAGTTTTGTGGAGTAAAACCTTGTAGTTTTGTGTCCCTGCCAGCTTGCCAGAATTATCTATTCTAGCAAAGCTCAGCAAGTAAGCTAATAGCTGATCACAGCAGATCTACTTCACACTTGGCAGGTTGAAGTTGGGGACCGAGGGACGTGTAATGTTGAATTAGTGCAGTTGGGACACATTCGGTATTAATGAACTTCTTATTAACAGTCCTTTGTGTAGCAGCAGAGGGAAGTAGGAACGGCGGCATCTGCCTTGACATAGGTGTTGCATCTCATTCACTGCGGCTCACTTTTGGTGGATAAACTAAAGTTATATTTATGCTGGATATACTAATGTTTTAACCAAACTCCTCTTTACTTCCCTGGAGTCAGGAGCGTAGTGGGTAGCCATCGGTAACAGTAATACATTATGTCTGTGGTGTTTGATGTCAAAGCAAGCTTCTAATACCGATTTGAAAATATCTCCTCTATTTCACCAGTGTTTCTGACTGTGAATAGCAAAGATTGTTTGTTTGTGTTTGTTTATGGACAAATTTAGTGATTTGGAGCTCCAGGAAACAGTGGCGGACTCAGACTGTTTGAAGGGCAGGGGCGAAAAAATAAAAAGGGCACATTCTGCACAACATGGGGCCCCACCAGCACACAAAAAGCTGTGATGCATGATGTATGATGAAATAGTCCTCATCCTTTATTACAACTAGCATTAAGTTAAAAGAGATCCAGATTAAAGTAATTAATGATATGGTATTGACAATTAAAACCATTGAACCAAACCATGTAGGGGGGTCCGGGGGCATGCTCCCCCTGGGAGAAAATTTGTACATTTTTAAGTAAAATGCTAGCCTGGGTATACCCAGACTGCCTTGTGCGCTCTAATTTAATTTCGAACCTCCAGACGGTCTGGCAACCAGGGAGGTTTCTTAGCCCTGTTTTAGGGATCCAATCACAGAGCGGGGAGGGACGGCAAGACGATGACGCGTACTTCTCAGCTTGTAGTTTTCCGGATCCAACATGGCTGCTGCAGACGCGAAACTCTCTTTAGCTGTAGACGGTGTTTTAAATAGTTTAGAGCGAAAGTTGAAAGGCGAAAGGTCTCTCAGCGGCTCCGCTGTCCCCCGGCTCGTAGCCGGATCACCGGTAGCGCTGGCTAGCGCCAGCTAGCGGCGCTACGTAACGCCGAGCTGGCGAGACCGCTGGCGAGACCGCCGGTGATCTCGCTCCGAGCCGGGGGACAGCGGAGCCGCCGAGAGACCCGCAGCAGCTTGTTTATTGCCCATAAAATCAGTGGATGTGTGAGGCTGAATGACATGAGGGGGAATAAAGCGTGAAAATAAATAATCTTGCAGAAAGCGAGAACTGGAGAAGCAAAGCAGCAAGCAACACTCTCTCACAGACACACACACAACAAACATCCATTTCTGTAGCTCTGCTACGTCATCTGGTATAACTGATACGATTGGTTAAGAGCTACCTACAGACGCTTTGATAGACATTCTAAGCGCCCAATAAACGGCTCTGGAGGATCGTAAACCACACCTCCTCTACGGAGAAATGAACGGCAGGTTTGAGATTTGGTCTGGTGTTAGCCAGGCTAGTAAAATGCATCAATCTAATCCACTTTGAGAGCTAAATGAGAGCAAACACCTCACATAACATTTTTCAGAGTTGGGTGATATTGTATTATAGAATCTTTATTGATATCCTACTGTGACATTTTTTTTAATCACTTCAGATCATTTTCTTCACTGGGATTCTTTTTCTCTCTCTATTGCAAGGGCACGTTATCGTGTTTATTTAACTTGGCATTTAATTGCACTTTTCTATTACGGCTACAGGCAGACTATTAATCTGATTTTTGCTTTGTTATCCATTGCGGATTTTAGTACCACTCAATGTAGCTGTTCGCCATAGCGACTCCACATGAAAGACACGCCTTTTTTGCATTCCCCGTTCGTCAGCTACCAAAGAGAGGCACCATGGCACCAGAAGGGCAGAAGGGCACTAAAAGGGCACTTATTAAGTCACATTATCAAGTTTTTTTTGCTCTAGAGGGCACATAATCATAATGTTTTGTATGAAGGGGCACCCTAGAGGGCACCCAATCATTTTTCTGCATGTGTAAAGGGCAGCCAATAAGGCACTTCCTCTCGTTTTCACCACTCTAGAGGGCACTTTAGCGCGCTTTTTCAACCATGGAGGCAAGAGGGGGGGCGGTCGCCACTCCTGCCCCCCCTCTGAGTCCGCCACTGCCAGGAAATCACTGTCTTGCTTTACTTTTAATCCTTTCTCTCACTGTAAATGTGTTCATCATGGTAAAACTGTTAACTATTGATAGTTAGAAATGTGAATACTTCACAGTTAAAGTCCTGCATTTAAATGTTTAAAGTGGAGAGTGCAAAGGAGGCAGTATCACCACAATGTATTTACTTTTTTCTAATTCTGGCTAGTTTAATAATAAATAATAAAGTGTCATATCTTTTTTGTATTTTGTGAGCAAAATCCACATTTGTATCGGAACTAACAGTGTTATCCTCTACATCAGAAGTAGGCCTAGAAGTACACAGTAATAGTGGACAGTAGAGTTACAGATATTTAAGTGCTTTGGGGGCCTCAGTTTGGGGTACAGTGAGTTTGAATAGTCACATAATTCAATTTTTTGTACATCTAAACAAGCAAGGTTCTTTGTGGTGTACTTATATTATATAGATTGTTTTTCATGTCTGTATTTTCTACGTGTTTTACAATGTTGTGATGCTTTTAATTTGAAAAGGTACCGTCCAGTGTGAAACGGGTGCTTTTATTTTAAAATGCAGTGACAGGAAATAAAAGGTGGAAAGGTAAAATGAAAGAATCAAAAAGCTTCTAATGCCTGGCTGACAGATGCACAAGGTTTGTAAAAGTTTATTTTCTTCTCTCATATATATTAGTGGCTATTTTTGTTGTCTTAACTAGGTTATTGTAATAGTGTTTATGTTTGCTGTTGTTTTCCCATCTCCTAGCTCTGACGGTGAATTAACAAGGTGGTCAAAGGCAAATAGTTACACACATTTGGTCCTAAACTTTGCCTTTTTTTGTCAAGAATAGAGAAAAAAAGATCGTAAATCCCTCCAGAACTCCACATTAAGATACCAACTTTAGAATTTTACCTGAGTGGTGTAGAGGGTCGCTCGTTCGACTTTGCTGCAAAGTTAGGGCTTTTTTTATGTTTCACTCAAAAAACAAATCAGAGCAGTGAAGCTTAAAGTTGAGGAAAGGTTGAGAAAATGCTGCAGTTGTTGTCGTCCATACATTGATATCAGTTCAGTTCAGTTTGACTGAATACTTTGTTGGTCAGTCTGTGAGTTTGACTCTCATTGTGGAGAAATAAAAAGACTGAAGTTAGTTAATAGACTGAGAATTTTATCTTATTTGACAAAACAATTCTTGATAACAAACTTCACAAAATGCAGTTTAACAGTTAAATCACAATATATTGTACCGCAATACTCACCATATTCCAAAATGCTTAAAATCGCAATAATATTGTGTCGTGACTCAAGTATTGGGATAAAATCGTATCGTGGGGCCACTGCTGATTCACACCTCTTGTATGTGTGATGTGTTCAGGAATCATGAATTATGGCTGTAGTGAGGATCACATCTGTAACCTTGTTGGTCAGCATTTTTCTTTGTAACCGATGTGGATCAGTTACCTTTGAGCAAGTCTTCTCCCAGATTTTCCTCTGTCATTCTTTAAAGCTGGTTTGGTTTCACATCTACCAGGCTCATTAAACTGAAAAGGAAAACGATTTGCTCAGTTAATTTATGCTAATGGTAGAACCACCTCTGAACATGCACAAGGGTAAATGTTACATGGCTGATTGTTTGTACCAGTCTGGTAATTATATGAAATTAAATGCAAGGCCATCTCTTCCTGGTATTATAGAGGCCCAGGGCAGTGCTCAGTCAGTTTAACAGGAAGATATGTTGTATTTGAACTTTGATGCCAAATGTTTAAATATTAAAAGTCTGATAATATATATAGAAATCAGAGAATATATATTGAATGTCTGAGAATATACAGTATAACCTTCAGTTAAAACCTTCTATTCTCAAACGTTTAGTATATATTCAGGTTTCTATATTTATTCTCAGGTTTTAATATACAGTCATGGAAAAAATTATTAAACTAACCTGGTTTTCCTCAATGTATTGTTCATTCTAATGCCCGGTACAACTAAAGGTACATTTGTTTGAACAAATATAATGATAACAACAAAAACAGCTCATAAGAGTTTAATTTAAGAGCTAATATCTAGACATTTTCCACAGTTTTCTTGATAATTTAAATTTAAATTTTGGTTATTATAAAGAAAACCATGGAAAATGAATAAATAAAAAGCTAAATAAATCTTAGCTCTTGAATTGTTGTTATCATTATATTTGTCCAAACCAACATACCAGGCATTAAAATGAACAAGAAATTGAAGAAAAAGGGTGGTCTAATCATTTCTCCATAACTGTATATTCCCAAGTTTATACATACATATATATATATATATATATATATATATTTATAGTCTTATCTCAGCAACAAAGTGTATTTCCTAATCTGTTACTTGCTTTAACCCATTGACGCCTAAAACTGGCTGTAAAACCTCTGGGCGATTTTAAAATAACCCCCGAAAACCTGAAGTTTTTCTGGAAATTCAACAGAAGTGTCAACTCTTCCTACTAAATAATAGATTTTTCAGCCTCTGTAGCAGATAGAAATGAAATTCAGAGCTTATACAAATACTACAAAACGACGTATCCGCTTTCCAGGCTTCAATGGGTTAACAAAAAAGCATTGGTATAAAGTGAACTCATTTAGTTCTCAGTCAGAAACAGAAAGAACCATGTCTGGTCAACTGCTGGGACCCAAACACAACCAGCTGTTTGCAGAACTGAGGACCTCCAATATGGCCACCAGACAGTAAATTATGTCACATGAAAGCCCTTTATTCCCCATTTACCTCCGTACATCCCATCTGAGCTCGTTCAGACAGGCCAGTCTGTCTTCCCCCTCTACTTATGGCCTTACATGATTATACCACATTATTATCTTTGCGGTACCCTCTGTGTGTCCCGCCGTACTAATCTCTGTTCAGACGGACTCACCTGTAATTACGCCTTCTGTTTATTGTCCTACATTATTACACACAGTCTGTGCAAGGCTGCTTCTGGTTTCAGCCTGCACAAGTGCGGCTGTTGTGGTGAACACCTGTCCAGGTGAGGTGGAAAGCAGAGCAAATATCTGGGGTTTAAAGGCAGGCTTGCTGGCCTGGAAATTGGCAGAAAGCGCCATGGCTTTATCTCTCACTTACTCTGGTCATTGCCACATTGTCTAAACTGTGGTCTGACAGCATTACAACCAACTACATGTGGAATTCATTCGGCTAAAGGAAATGGATTAGCTTACCTCACAAAGCCTCAGAGAAGATCATACGCTTCAGTTACAGCTTTGTTGTCATTCTGTAAAGCTCGTATTGATTTGTCAATGAAGCATAACTGATGCAGTGTAAATGCCCTCACAGGGAATACACAGTTTTACGATTCATATTCTTATTTGTTCATACTCCAACTTTCACTGTCGTAAAACTTTAAAGTCCGTCTTTGAAATGTGCATCAGTGTTCTCATGCAGCTTTGTGGGCTGAGTTGTTAGAACTGTAAAATAATGTTTAAGGCTGGTATATTCCATTCACTGCTGTTGAGAAGCACAGTAAAGCATTTGATTTGTTAGAAAATTGTAATGTTGTTTTATTTGGTTTGGGCTGTATCTTATAACAAGCTAGGCTAGACCACAGTGGAGGAAAAAAAGCGTATTCTTCTTCTTGCAATTTAATCTGCAAATGTGTGAGAAAAAAACATTTTTAATGCATCTTCATTTCCATGGTAAATCATTTCACATTTCTGCTGAAAAGAAAATACACATTAAAATAGCCACTGCCAATCAACAAGGCAAAAAGGCAACTGGCATGCTCACACAATGCTAATATTTTTGATGTCTATCAGACCAAATGCTTTCTTATTATTACTAAGCACATGCAGAACATGAAGTCGAGATATTTCAGTCAATGACAAAGTGGTGAACCAACCGTCCACCTGACAGACTGATGTTGCCGTCCCTAGATGCAGACAGCATGGCTCAAAAGGCTCAATTTCTCAGTTTCAGGCTGTCTTCATCTGCAGGAGTGCTCCCAGGTTTTATGTGTTTGTGTGTTTTTTTTAAATGTATTTATAACACCGAACATCATTCATCACTGTAACTTCATTACATAAAGGATGAATGTGACTATGTCCATTTTGTAGCGTTGGGAAGTGAAATTGGGAAGAATCTTTTTACTGACTCTCAAATGGTAAATTGAACAAATCACATGAGAAATGAAAGTAAGAAACAAACCCGATGACCTATTATGAGACGTGAACGAGTCAACTCATTCTGTGGCTGAGCCTCTACAGCTGTTATGTGACAAATGAACGAGAGACTCAAACTTGAGGACGCATAGTTAAGTCGCGAACTAATCATTTCTGTCCTGACTGAGAATATGCAACGGGCACAGCTCCTGCATATCTAAACTCCCTTGTTCAGGTCCACAAACCCTCCCGCCCACTACGCTCTCCGGGCGAAAGGGGTCTGCCTCCTCCGCCGCTGAAGGACTCTACATCTCAAACCAGACTCTTCTCCTCTGTAAAGCCCCAGTGGTGGAACGAACTTCCTAACTCCATCCCATCTGCTGAGTTCTTATAAATCTTTAAGAAGAGACTGAAGACCCAACTCTTTTTTTTTTTCCTACATTTTTATCCCACGATTTTTGTAACCCATTTATTTATCACCCAGTTGCCTATATCATGATCCTGGGCGCTACCTTGTCGCTGTCGGTCTGGGGAGAGCCCTGAACTGGACTCATGCTTCCTCCATGACATGCATGAGAACATGAGAACATGCAAACTCCACACAGAAAGGCCCTTTTTGCCGACACCGACGAAGACCCAACTCTTTACTGAACACCTTCACGCTTGATCTACACAGATGACGATAAATAAATAAAATAAAACAAACTGCTTGCACTTGCGTCCTATTGCACTCAAACGTAACCCACGGCACTTACTCTTGTGTTGTTTCTTGACTTCATCCTTACTTGTGTTGTATTACTCTCAATTGTACGTCGATTTGGATGAAATCGTTTGCTAAATGACATTGTAGAAATTGTAGAATTGTAGACGAAGGAATGTACTTCGTGAAAATGAACAAATCACTCACTGAGACTGCTTATTACTCCCCAGTCCCCAGTCAATATAAAAGATTAGTTCAAAGTGAACGAAACATTCACAAACGACACACCACTACCATTTTGTTGATTGCTGTCTCTCTGTTCCTCAAACTCTGTTTTGGTTATATTTTTAGTCAATCTTTATAATCAAAACCATGACCCCACTGTGATCCGACCAACTGTTCTGTTCTGTTCTGACCTACTCATACTGTCCCTCCAGTGTGTTGTTTCTCGTCAAATGGAAATAAAGCAAATGTCTGCAACACAGCTGCAGATCAGATCAAATTCAGGGCATCAGATCAGGTTAAGAAGCAGAGAAGGAAACTTTGTGTTACAGCGTTGTCGAAGCAGCAGTGTGCACACAGCTCATGTCTTTTATAGAAATCTCAAGCCAACAGAATGATTGATTTTTCTGTCCAAGACCTTTTACAGCCTTGGCAGCATTAACAGAAGGAGGGCTGCTTCTGTCTCTGAGGGATGTTTGACCAAAACTAATACTGAACTACAAGGCATGAAAACATGGAGACATGCATTTACACATAAACTCATCAGTAGAATAAAATATCTTTATTATCATTGTCACATGTACAACAAAATTAAGTGAAATTATTGAGCTGAGCTTCCCATAAAGTTGGAATAAAATATTTTTTTACCTCTTTTCATGAAATGATTGTGCCAATGTGATTTATTCTTGACTGATAAAGCGTATATCTTCTCAAAACTTTAATAATCAATCTCTATCAAACATATCACAATGAAAATGAAACCACAATTAACAGAGGATTGTGTTGGGCAACAAAATTATTACGTCTTTATGGGCGACTGTGTATATAAAAACAGAAACATCTGAACTCCATAGGAAAATTATATGACTGTATGATCAGCTAACATACCAGTTATCTGTACTATCTGATTGGTCAAAACCTTACAGAGACTAATTTGTTTATTGGGTCAATATAAGTAAATTAGCCTTTCCACAGGAGCAGCTTTTCATATTTATTGGACTTTTATTGGTTGGTTTATTGTTTTTTGTCCCCTATTTGTGTCTTTGCATAACTTCACAAAAGCTCACAAACAATAACAGATCAACAGTGATGTAATCTTCAAACTGAGGCAACTTAAACATTTATAAATGTTATTTATTGTAATAAAAATGTAAAGGTTTCTGGTTCGTTGATTGGAAGCCCAAGCGTAAACACAACTGGAGAAAAAGTAAGGTCTCAATACCGACCTTTATTTTGGTCACAGGTAAAGTTATGAAGGTCTGGCCTCAGAATAACATCATTCTCACAGGAATACAGTCAAAGTGAGCTCCGATCACTGTAATAAGTTACATTGTATTCTTCTTGGGCTAGGCCTGCCCCCGTACAAAAAATGGACGTACTGACACCGAGTTCTCTACGCCAGTTACCAGTGTAAAAGTAAAAGTACTAATACCACACTGTGAAATTACTCCACTACAAGTAAAAGTCCTGCATTCAAAACTTACTGAAGTAAAAGTACAAAAGTATCAGCATCAAAATGTTCTTAAAGTATCAAAAGTAAAATTACTCGTTATGCAGAATGACCTCATGCAGACGGTTACTTTTATGTAAGCAGTGTTTTAATTTTGTTAAGACAGGGCTCATTTAATTACTTACTATACTGTTATAAGATTTAATAAAAAAAAGTCTAATCACTTTAAATTGATCATATATTTCATGTTAAATCTCAACCTGTAAAGTAACTAAAGCTGGCAGCTAAATGTAGTGGAGTAAAAAGTACAATATTTGCCTAGAAATGTAGTCGAGTAGAAGTTTAAAGTTATTTCAAATGGAAATACTCAAGAACAAGTACCTCAAAAATGTTAAAGTACAGTACTTGAGTAAATGAATTTAGTTACTTTCCAAAACTGCCAGTTACTAATGACATGGTCAGAAATCTCCAAATCTCGTTCGAAGATTGTGATACACAATGTGTGTGTTGTTCTTACAGGTGCGTATCTCCAAGCTTAAACATGATAACTTTTGTGGGAAGACAAACCATAATGCGCTGTCTCAGGTCCATCTGTGGGAAAGACAAAAGCTACAGAGGAGAAAAACACATTGGCTATTTGCCTTCTTATAATTATAGAAATATAACGAAAAACAATGTTTGAATTACACAATTGGATATTTTGAGATTAGAAGTTAAGGTATGTACAAATTGGCAAGTGAAAATGGCTTTGATGTCAAATATCATTTTCAGTGCAGCAGTACTTCCAAATTAAAAATAGTATTAATCCAGTGATTGAGACACACCTGAGGGAGAAGAAAGATGATTTCAAGGGATGTCACTTTCCTGTGTTTGAACAGCAGAGGTCCATTCCTCTATGGACTCACCTCCACTGCAGAGACTCCTGGAAATGAGGACATTTGCCAAACAATGAGCCTCCTAAAGCTTTTCGATGAATCATTTCAATGGCTTGTCTCTGAGTCCAACCCAGAGAAAACACAAAAGGAAAACCTGGAAAAGACATTATGGTTGACTGCATGGAGCTCCACATCCAGGGCAACTTGGACATCAGTTTTTTTTTCTGTTGCTGTTTTTTCTGATAGCTTTCCATTACCTGTGTGTTCGTTCAGAACAAGTTGGTAGCAAACAAGTGTCTCATGTCATCTCATGTCATCATCTCCTCAAAATGAAGAAATAAAAGCTATTTATTCAGACAACACTCTAATCCATTACATGAAATCCTGTAAAGTACAGCACGACCTGCTATCACTCAACAGAATTTTATTTTTATCCTCTCATTCATAATAATAATGTATTTTATTTACTGCTCCACAATTTAGTTTTGGCTCTGAACAAAAACTGTTGAACTGTGAAAATGTCTGTTATGACTGTATTATGTATTAAAGGATAAAGATGGATTAAAAACAGTTCTTCAACTTAAAAAGTGCTTTGTGCCAAGACTGTCAACAAATCCTGAATCAGCTGGCAACGTTTAGCACAAAACCTAGTCTATCATTAAATATCAGGTCAGATATTTTAATAAATTAGTTAATTTTTTTCAAATAGGGAATAAAATTAAGCAGTAAGGCATTACTGCATTTTAACATTTATGATGATTTCTTTGCACTTGATCATATATTCATTTATTTGTTTTTATTATATTATTTGATAATGCAGACTGATTTAAACTGTGTTGGCTCTTTAATGAACAGTTTATTACCTACAATTCATTCCATGGCACAGTAAACATCATCTTATTTCTTCTGGTAGAGTGAGTGCAAAGAGTGTCTGTTAACTTTCAGTATAAACCAGAACAAACATGTGACTATTACGCTCTCTACAGCAACAGTTACATTAACCCCTAAAACCAACATTGTATGGCACAAAATTACATCAAATGTGGCAGTGGCATCCACCTTTTTAAACAGCTGCCTATGAGCTAGCTGATGCTGATGTAGAAAAGTAAAAAACATTTAAAATTCCAATCTAAATAACTGTCTCCTTTCAACACAATGCAATCTTTTTTGATTAAAGTATTTTCTCTGTGGGTGTGGTGTCAGCAGCGAGACAAAAGCTGCCTCTGTTCTGTAGAGTTTTATGGCTGTGTAACTTCACAGGCGATCCCTTAACAGCTGGTTTGATGTCAGAGCAAAGGTCAGCAAATTACAAAAATAGTGACACATTTTTTTAAACCTTCGAGTCATAGTTCTTCAAAATGGTCAGTCATATATCAGGGTTACTTTACAGAGACAAGAGACATCAGGGTCATTCCCCTGTGATACAGAACTTGCGTTTCATTATCTCCAACTAAGAAGCAAACCGTACAGTGAAACTGTAGGGAATTATGCATATCAGTGGTGGAATGTAACTAAGTAAATTTACTCAAGTACTTTCCTTAAGCACAATTTTTGAGGTACAATTTTTGAGTATTTCCATTTTATGTAACTTTATACTTCTACTCCACTACATTTGAGGCAAATATTTTACTTGTTACTCCACTACATTTAGCTGACAGCTTTAATTACTTTACAAGCCGAGATTTAACATAAAACATGATTAATTTAAAGTGATTAGACATATTTTTTTAATTAAACATCATAACAATGTATTAAGTAGTTTAAATGAGCCCTATCTGGTCAACGGTAAAATTCTGCTTACAAAAATGCATCAATAATAACAATCAACAAAATATTTGGAATATCTAAAAATCTGAGTGGGTCCATTCTGCATAACGAGTACATTTACTGTTGATACTTTAAGTACATTTTGATGCTGATACTTTTGTACTTTTACTTCAGTAAGTTTTGAATGCAGTACTTTTAGTAATTTCACAGTGTGGTGTTTGTACTTTTACTTAAGTAAGGGTTCTGAATACTTCTTCCACCACTTCTGAAAACACATTTTACTTTAAAGCTTTTACGTTTCTGACAGTGTATGGCTTAGACAAATAAAGGCTTTAGAGAGCCAGGCTTGCCGTTTCTCCCTCCTCCTCTCCCTGTTTTTATGCTAAGCTAAGCTCATCACATCTTGTAGTAAGCCAACACTCACGCTGGATTTATATCTATCCTCTTATCACACTCTTAGAAAAAAGTGGATGCAAGGTACTTTTATTTTGTGCTAAGTTTAGTGACCCCTTTGGACAAAAGCTAGTGTTTCCATGAGCACCAGAGGGATGTTACAAAACCTCTCATTTTACTGCAGCAGAGCCTGACAAAATACTCTGATTCTTCTATAGTTCATAACCTGCACAATTTCTTCTGATTTCCTTTGAATGCAACCAGATGGCATTGTAGCAGGCATTTAGTATAACTACATTGAAATAGTTCTTGCTGATGGTCTCGTTTTCTTATGTAGGTCATAAAGAGGCATCAATGTTAAATTGCAACAGTTTAATTACCAGTTTAAGGTTTCTTGTCATTGCTTTAAGCACACCTCCCAGATGATACAGTATCACATTTCCACAGGATTGTATGATAATGTATTTAAACACAATGTGCACTCAGACCTGCCATTAAATGCAATCTATCATGATCATGCAATGACTGAAACTCTGATGTACCAAGGAACTCACTGTGTACATTCTACTCTATAAAGGATCCAAATGTGTCAGTAAATGCAACTCGAAAGTTTTACAGTTGTACAAATAAATAAAAGCAGTAGTCATTGGTGTACAGCAGAAAACAATGAAAACCAACACTACAGCATACTATGTGCATGAAGGTTGTCACTTTGTGCAATATTCCTTTTACAGACAGACTCTCTTTTCTTCACTTAATCTGAATCTGAATCACATCAAATAAACACAGACCAATATGTGCACACACACAAGTTTGTGACTTTGCGCTAGAAAACATCACTGACAAGGTATAGAGGTCGAAACAATGCCTGCCGCGCAAAGTGAGAAATCTGATCATTATAAAGGTGTTTGGTTTACATTAAAGTGCAGCAATGCTCTAACAGCCAATCATTCTGAAGAGCTAAACACCTGTATGATGCATAGAAATGGAATCAAAGGCAGCGAATCAGAAGATGAAACAAAGGTCTGTTATTGAAAAATCCTAGTATTTTTTCTGACATTACTCACTAACATCTACTCCCTTTTCTAGATAAATAATTGTAAGAATGCTTGCTGAACTAAATACTATCAAATATAGGCTACTGAAACAAAGCTAACTTCTCCCAAATTTTAACTTGAGTGAAAACTTTGCTCTTGAAACACAGGCTTGGTGACTCCTGAATTACCACTTTTAGACCAACGCAAAACCTAGTTCTTTTGCTGGGCTGGTGCTGTTTTGCCAACAAGTTCTCCAACATAAATGGCAAAAGAGGTTGTGTGTCAATACCATCAATTACGACACATAGGTAAGTATCACAGCTCGCAGTACAGAGGCACGTTCTAAAAATAGCACACATGTATGGTCCACGGTTGTAAAAAGGCTGCAGTTTCTGTAAATTTATATTGTAAAACCACTGACCTAGGTTTAGGGCAAAAAACTTCCTGGCAAGGCATTACAAAAGACAGTTTAAACAGTAAATAAATGTACGTAAATGCCTTAAGTGAAGTAGTTACAATGGTCACGTGACTACCGCAAGTTACGTAAAAAAACGTAAGTTACATTCAAAAACATAATTCACGTAACTTAAGTTAAAAATGGTTTACTTTTTTTTAAACACAGTACGCTAACCCCACTCCTCTGGGTGAAAGTCTGATGTTTGTTCGACCCATCCACCACCACAACCACCAACAAATGTGGGAACCCGCCTTTTTAAACTTCGCTTGGCTTTCAATCACTAGTAAGTCAGCAAGATGGCGGCGGACGCATTACAGCGGACGGTGAAATACGGAGACATAGCTCGTTTTTCGCTGCCTGTACACACAACCTATATTGGCGTTTTTGACGAGAGAACAGACTGTGACTCCTTAATTACCACTTTTCGACTAACGCAAACCTAGTTCTTTTGCTGGGCTGGTGCTGGTTTGCAGTTGGTTCAACTTGTGAATCAATCACATTGCAGTTAAACAAATTAAATCAATTGAATGATACACGTTTTAGTTGGTCTTGTAGGTCACGATAATCTCGCCCCCAGCCCCTGATGTAAGTGGTTCTTAGGTCAAAACCAGCAAAGAGTTGGTGACGATCTGGAACCAGTTTTTTCTTGCAGACAGCCGGTTCTTGTGAGGAACTGGTTCAAGATTAGGCACCGCCTCCGAACCGGCCCTGGAACTGCCTTGGTCAAAATGGGGTATATGAAGTCGAGCTGCCAAAATTTACACAGTGTATTGATAGATTGCCTCAGGCGAAACAACTTGAAGCAAGACTTTTGAATTTGACTACACTGCCCGTGTGCTCAAATGAAGTTGAATTGGAACGTGCTGCTGAAAAGGTCTGTTTTCAGGCCGACCAACTGAATTTGTTGAAATAATTGCACAACAATTTTGTTTCCCCTAATAAACATTTGGCTCCAGTTAATCAGCAGTGTCATGTGACTGGCATTGTGTGTTTCCAGTTCCTAGTTAGTGAAACTCTTTAGTGTATTGCTGTTCTGACTTGGCAAGCCCCACCATGTACTTACTGTCACATTAATCAAAGTCACAGTGAGTATACTTCTATTTGCTTGCAGCAGCTTCTGTGACAGCAGTTTAACAGCTTTGGAGAAGGTGGGAAATTAAATTTAGCTTGATGTAGTTTCCATCTGGTTTTACACCATCTCTTCTCTCCGCTCCAGGCCTGTAGGCTGAATGTTGGCCTTGGGACTACGGGGCTGGCTCAGTCCCAGTGCCTCTCCTCTGGCTTTCAGCAGTTGTTCTGGTCCCCAGTGCAGGCATAGGGGGCAGGGGCAGGAGGCAGGGTGGTGCACGATGCTGGTGGAGGGGTAGAGGGCTGCTGTGGTTGGCGGCAGCCCTCCTGCTCTGTTGTGGTACTGGGAGAGGCGGAGTGCATCCAGGGTCCTCATGGGTGTGCTGTAGCGACTGTGAGCGGAGGAGGCTGGTGAGGAGAGAGCCAGAGGGTAGTGGTGGTGGAGGGGAAGGTGTGGG
Source organism: Centropristis striata (assembly GCF_030273125.1). Lineage (NCBI taxonomy): Eukaryota > Metazoa > Chordata > Actinopteri > Perciformes > Serranidae > Centropristis > Centropristis striata. Next base: position 14,705,908 of record NC_081529.1, on the reverse strand, counting down.
AGGTGGGGAGGGATGAAGGGGTACGGCAAGGTGGAGGAAGGAGAGGCACGGCCCATCAGGAGAGCCCCCAGGGGGTCGACGAGAGGGTGAGGCCACGGCAGGGAGTGTCTCTGCCGCTTGTCCTTCATCCTCCGGTTCTGGAACCACACCTGGAGAAAAAAAGGAAAGAAAAAATGTAATTAGGAGAAAATCATGGCAGGTAAAGAGATGCAGGGGAAAAGGATGATGATAAAAACAAGACAACATTGATGGCTAACATAATTAATTTGCAGGTCAGAACTGAAAGATCATAGTCATATACCACTTATACTATACTGTGTATATCTCTGCATATATTTAAATATATTTATTCATTGACGTTCATACTACTACATGCAAAAACTTATTGAACCTATTTCACATGCTAACATATATTTTCTCTAATGTGCAATATCTGTAAAATGCAAAGTACTTTCAGGAAACAAACAAACACAAAAAATATATATCATTGAAAAAATTATTAGACCACCCTTGTTTTCTTCAATTTCTTGGTCATTTTAATGCCTGGTACTACTAATTGGTACATTTGTTTTGACAAATATAGTGATAACAACAAAAATAGCTCATAAGAGTTTAATTTAAGAGTTGATATATAGCCATTTTCCATGGTTTTCTTGATAATGATTTTGGTAATTATATATTATTTATAATACTATATAGATATGAACATATTTTATTTGCAATACTGTCCACCAGATAACATACATGTTTCAAGTTAACTAGAGCACTGACTGAAAGCTGAGACTGACAAGTTGTCTGCCCAGTCCTCAAATCTTTTACCAGCTCATAGAAACCCCTCAGAAGGCTGTGCTTCTAAAACGTCAGGTGGCAGCATTTACAAGGCCTCGCCTCACATTCCTGCTCTTTCATAAAAGACCCTCCAATAGTTGGCAGAAAGGTGGGTGCATTTACTGCATATTAAAAGCTGCTGCAAGAGGCCAGTGGGCCTCTGCGTCAAATGTTAGACACTGGTAAACCTGTCAGTACTCAATCTGCCACGCTGATTGAAATGACAAGCAGGAGGATCGATGACCAAAAGGGCTCAGAAGGCTGTTGTCATTTAGGTGAGTAGCTGTTGCAGATTGTTTGCTTCCTGTTTTGACCTGCTCAGTTTTATTTCATGGCTGTGTCTATAAGCGGAGACAGAGAACAGATGAGGTAAGAGAGCACAGCAGGTCTTAAGCAGTAGCACTGTTGTTTTGAAAGCTCAGCGTTAGTACAGTAAGTGAGGATTGGCAATTAGCTTAGCTTAGCATAAAAACTAGCACCAGGGGAAACAGCTAACCTGGCTCTGTCCAACTATCAAAAGTACACCTACTGATAACTCTAAAGCTCACTGGTGAACATGTTATGGCTTGTACAAAAAAAGAGCAAAGCTAAATTTATATTTTTTTGGCCCCTGATGTTTCACAGAAGAACCAGACATATGGACAAACTGGTCCATATGTCTGCAAGAAACCTGCATATAACTGTTTCTTTTGGTATACATGTGCTAATATTTCAAATCAGATACATGTTAAAGGGATAGTCTGGCATCCTAAATTCAAAGTTTATTGTCACATACACAATAGGAAAACATTTCCTTGCACAATGAAAATCTTACTTTGCTGTCTGTCAGAATGCCACTGACAGAAGACCGAAGTCAGAAAAATATGATTTAAGAAATAGGATAAAAAATAATATGTGCAAATATACAAAGAAAAATAAACATGTATGTAAATATATGGTTTTGCAAGAGAGAGGCAGGTACAGGTATAAATAGTCTTTATAGTGCAAGTTGTGCAGTATGCTGTGCAATGGGGCAAATCAAATGTGACATAACAGTAAGTTGTTGACCAAGAGGTAGTGCAAATATATTCATGAGTGCATAAGTCATAATGATTGGATAGCTTACACTTTATTCACTTTCTTGTCTATGTTTAGATATGAAGACTGATACCACTCTCATGTCTGTGTGGCAAATATTTAACTGAAGCCATGATCTGCTTAGCTTAGCTTAGCTTAGCACAATGACTGAAAACAGGGGGAAACAGCTAGCCTGCCTCTGTGCAAAATACACCTACAAATTTGTCTACAGCTCACAACTGAACAACTTGTATCTTGTTTGTTTAATCTGTACAAAGTCTAACCATTATGACTACTTCTTGGCTAGGATGAGTGGAGACTCTAGCGCCGTTCTCAACTGACATATCACTGATATTGATCTACTCATTTTTTTATTTTTTGTGGAAAGAAATCAAAACAAGATATTTGTCAAATACTCTTTCTCCCCATCTCTGTGTTTTTGGCTCTGGCCTATTTTGTCTGCTGCAAATAACATTTATGATACTCGTCAGCACAGTGGTGGAAAGTAACTAAGTACATTTACTCAGAAAAACTGTACTTAAGTAAAAATTTGAGATACTTGTACTTTAATTGAGTGTTTCCATTTTATGTAACTTTATACTTCTACTTCACTAAATTTACAAAATACAAATACTGTAATTTTTACTCCACTACATTTAGAGCACAGCTTTAGTTACTTTTTCAGGTCAGATTTAACATGAGAAAAAACATGATTTATAATAATAATAAAGTTGGAATATATAAAACATCTGAGTGGGTCCATTCTGCATAACGAGTACTTTTACTTTTGATACTTTAAGTACATTTTGATGCTGATACTTTTGTGCTTTTACTTCAGTAAGTTTTGAATGCAGGACCTTTACTAGTAGTGGAGTAATTTCACAGTGTGGTATTAGTACTTTTACTTAAGTAAGAGATCTGAATACTTTCGTCCACCACTGCTCGTCAGCCAACCACTTCCTCTATTTTAAGCTGCAACCTGCTCTATTGAGTTGCAATGGGATTTACCTGTGGTGCAGGAGCTTGGAGACATGGTGGTGGTTGCTGATGGCAGCAATTCACTGCCTGATAGCACTTTTATGTAGAGTGAGGAACGTTGTCTTGAATATGAAAAAGACTTTTTGAAAATGCATTTGATTTTGACCTGTACCTCTGTCCATACAAAGATGAATATATTGTTACTACACTGTCTAATAAGAATGAGTTCTAGTAAATTGCAATATACTTATACCATTATTTTGTCAGGGTTTAATTAATCAGTATAGGCCTGTCTGACTAATAATAGTTCTGCAAATGTTATCTATATGGATTACAGATAGGAGCCCCTGGCCTATGTGTATTGAAAGTAATTAAAATCCTGACATAGTTATATTCTCATAACAAACATATTCTCAAAAGACTAAATATATTATGATAAGAAAATGTCTGTAGTTCATAAACTAAAAGGAGTTCAATCAAATATTTGGTCTATTAACTCATCAGTTGAATATTAGAGATATACAGTGTAAAAAATACTTCATATGGAAGACACTTTATGAACAAAATGTGAGCGTTTTTTCAACGTTTTATTTTAAACAAAAATCCTGACCTTGACCAATGATAACAGCCATGTGATCTAAACCTACTGTTAGATCGGCCAAATTATGTCCGAATCCTGATAGTCATGTAATAAATATTAGACCACCCTTGTTTTCTTCAATGTATTGTTCATTTTTAATGCCTGATACAACTAAAGGTACATTTGTTTGGACAAATTTAATGTGACAACAAATATAGATCATAAGAGTTTAATTTAAGAGCTGATATCTAGACATTTTCCATGGTTTTCTTGATAATGACTTTGGTTATTATGAGCTATCAGCCCTTAACCTCTTATGAATTATTTTTGTTGTTATGATTATATTTGTCCAAACAAATGGACCTTTAGTTGTACCAGGCATTAAAATGAACAAGAAAACAAGGGTGGTCTAATACTTTTTTTTACATGACTATCAGGATTCAGACATAATTTGGCCTATCCAACAGTAGGTTTAAATCACATGGCTGTTGTCATTGGTCAAGGTCAGGATTTTTGAAAAATTAGGGAAAAACGCTCACATTTTGTTTATTAAATGTCTTCCATCTGAAATATTTTTACACTGCATATCTTTAATGTTCAACCTATTAGTTAACAGAGCAAATATTTGATTGAACTCATTTTAGTTTATGAGATACAGACATTTACTTATCATAATATATTTAGTCTTTTGGGAATATGTTTCTTATGAGAACATAACAGGATTTTAATTACTTTCAATACCCATATTCAAAATACAGTCTTTGGGAAATGAATTGGGTTAAATTGAGCCTATTTATTGTGTGGTAGCCTAAGTAAGCTATAAAACATCTCCATTGTGCTAATATAATAACACAGAGATCTGTTGTTGTGCTTTCAATGAGGCTGCAGAACACAAACGCTCTGAACTTATTCAGTAGCTGAGTCTCTGAAGTAACTGTATAAGGGTCAGTGACAAATAAGGGTTGGCAAGATGTCAAATGATGTAACCACAAAAAATGATAAATATTAAATACTTCATCCACCTACATTGTATTTAAGTGGACTTATACATATGATTACTTAATTTTAAAAAACATCAAATGAAATTTTTTTTTTTAGTATTTCTACATTTACACATTTCGTCAATATTGAGCAGAACATATTCTAAATACAACCATTTTTTTCAAAAGTTTTGACAAATTATGTAGAAATTTGTTATATACCATAGTGTTGCAATGTAAACGTGGATTGTATTTTTTCTTCATTTTAGTTCAAATTTATTTCCCTGTATATAATCAGATTTTTATGGGGAAAAAATTACTGGTTACACCAACTGACACTGCGTTAGATCACGTCATTGACCCATACGTCACCGGCCCTCTCCTCCACAGACTGCAGCCTACGGTAGCTACCTTTATCGTCGTCTCCGGTAGGTTGAGGGCTGTGGCCAGCTCGCAGCGCCGGGGTCTGGACACGTAGCTCTCCTTGCCGTACTCCTGCTCGAGCCGGGACAGCTGCTCGCGCGTGAACGCTGTCCGGTGCCGCCGGCTTTGATCGAGCAGGGCGGTGCGCGGGCACGGCTCTGTCTGCTCCTCTGCGCTGGGACCGTGCACACCGGCGGCGGCGGCGGCCACCGGCGCCTGTCTGCCCTCCGCCACTGAAAAGACGCACAGAAGAAGCTTTCAGTGAGCACGTTAGAAGCGATAAGAAGAGGCCTCACGGTGCTGCAGCTGTAGTATAAACACTGATCTGATGCTGTGCTTCCGTGTTTGGGTCTCTGGAAACCCCGGACCATTTTAACATAGTCTACCTTGTTTTTATTAGCATTAATAACTTTGCCTATTGCCTGTAACTTCATCTTGAACTGATGACGTTTTGACGTTTCAGTAAATGTCACATTACTTCAGTTTGGGGTGTAAATTACATACAATATGCTTTATATCTGTGATTGGTGTTGACAACTACTTTTTTTCCCCACAGTGCTACTCCACCCAAACCCCAAATAATTTGATTACGACTTTTATAACAGTCAAGGGATCTAACAGGGAACAAAAGTAACAACACAGTAGGATAATAAAGGCTACTGTACATTTATGTATTAGCAATACTTACGGTCATTTTCATATTTTTTGCACCAACATGAGAAATTTGGAGTTCAGACTGGCGAAGTGTTACCACTTAATACTTTATACAGATTTGGTTTTAACGAGGTAAGAAAAATAGGCTATTTAAAGGGGTGGGGGGGTTATTTTGCAATTGTTATTTTAATTATTAGGTATACAGCGAAGCCGGTGTCAACAAAATAGAAATGTTTAATCATATGGACATATTGTGTTAAGGACATGTTATTTGCTACTTAGTTTGGAATTAGAAACGTGTCTGTAAGAGAAGTGCAGAAGATCTGAGCTACTTCTGTTCATTTAAAAGAAACTTTTTGGAAGGGTCTCGCCGATTTACAAAGTTTGGTCAAAGCAACGTGTATATGTACTTACGCATCAGGCTGTGTTAGATGTGTAAAAAAAAAAAAAGAAGAAGAAGAAGAAGAAAAAGAGTCCTTTGTGTGTGTTTCTCGGGTTGAATATCCCCCCTCTGCAGGCTGCTCCGCTCCGCTTCAGAAGGTGAAGATGCTGGCCGCTGTCTGACTAAAACTTATCTCCTTGACACTCTCACACACACTTCATCTAAGTTTGTTCTTCAGACAGTCAGGGAGAAGATGAGGTGTTTTCTGTCCCAACACCCCTCCTCCCTCCTCCTCCTCCCCCTCTACTGTCTGTCTTCCCCCGGGCAGCTCTCCTCTCCTCCTCTGCCCCTATCACAGGCGCTCCAGACGGGCCGTCGTGTGCGCGTCGGCCCGGCGCGGCGCCGCGGCCCGGAGAGGTGTTAAAGGTGTTTAGGGATAAAGCCTTTGGTCTCCGTCTCGGCCTTTGTACTTTTGTTATGGAGAATTAAAGACGCACCGGCAGAGACAGCAACCAGACTCGCATTGTTTTCTGCTGTTTGATGTTTGCGGGTTTGGAAGTAAATCATTACAGGCCTAATGGCTCCAAATTGGCCAAGGTGGAGCACGGTGGAGAGGAATTATTAATTATATTATGGCTATAGCTGTTATTATTATAGACGGAAATTATAATATTTTTTCCAGTCTTTTACAGGCGAAATTATTTCCTTTTCCCCCTCAATATTCCGAGTCTTCTTTGAAATTTAAATGTTAAGTTATATTTTAGCGTATTACTCAAGTCGATTTTACAGTATAGGCTACTTATTTAATAATTTCCGGTATAACGAAGTAATACCTACATTAATAAGTATTTTATTTGGAAATTAAACTAAGCACTTTTGTAATAAAACAAGCCTAATATTTTCTTGTGTCTTATCTCGTGTTTTGATCAGGCATTTTTATAATAACCAGTTATAAGAATAAGACTCCACATGTAAGATTAATTCTGCTTTATGTCGCGTATAATAGCAGTGCAGTATCAATCAAAACGCGATCCTTTAAGTGTATAGCCTCACCTCAGTGTATAAGCTGACCCTTGAACCTGTGTTTTGGAGTTTATTATGGCTATAATCTGCGCTCATTGTTAATCCAGCGGCCAGATGATGATAAAGAGGACAGGCAGAGGACAGAGACAGACAGACGCCAGGTAGGGTGGAGTCACTTACATGCAGGAAATTTATCAAAACACTCAGGTACTATTGAATAATCACATTCACAGCCAGTGACATGATTTCCTTACATTTTGGGGTATAGCCCGCATTGCTCTATGTGTAAAAATAGTGTGTTTATTATAAATAGACGGATTTTTATATTATATATAATACAAATACAGTTTATTACTATTGTAAAACTGCACGAACAGAAATCCAGATGGACTTGTTTAGGATTGTGTGTAATAAGCAGTGGTGGAATGTAACTACGTACATTTAGTCATGTACTGTACTTAAGAGTACAGAGTGTACTTATAACTTTAAGTACATTTTGGTGCTGATACTTTTGTACTTTTACTTCAGTAAGATTTGAATGCAGGACTTTTACTTGTAGTGGAGTCAATTCAGTGTGGTAGTACTTACAGTAAAGGTAGTTCTTAAGCAAAGGATCTGGATACTTCTTCCACCACTGCTAATAAGTACTGTCAACACCAATCACAGATACAGACTAGATTAAAATCCATTTTATTTAATCAGGTTTTACAGCTGAGAAAACATTTATGAAAGCCTGCCGTTCACGTCTCCACGGGGTAGTACCCCAATAATTAATTTTTGCACTTGCATACATTTGGGAAATAACAACAGACAGATTAACAACAGCATGAGTCTGAAGCCATGGTACTACCTCTGACACACTCAAAGCTATTTCAGTTAAATGCTCACATTAGCCTACTAAGATGCTTACAATGAAAATGGTATATGCTTGATTAACAGGTATAATACAGGTATGTCCAATGTGCTGTTCAGTGTTTGAGCATGCTAACATGAGCAATTTAGCATTTAACATTAAGTAGCTACAGCAGAAAACGATCAGACCTAGTGGTCCTATGACATCACACTACTACATTGACTAAAGGGGAAATGGTATATTGTTAAGTCTACAATCTGCAGTCTATACTACAGGAAGGCTATAATTTTTAATATGTCCACTCTCTTGTTTAGTGTGTTAGCATGCTAACATTAACTAATTAGCACTAAACACAAAGTAGATATGGGAAAGTCAAAGGTTCAAAAAACAAATAATAAAACAAATGGTTTAGCTCTAGTTTTTAGCTTTTACATGGTAACGTAAAAAAGGAGAATTCAACAGCTTAGTTAGTCACAATCAATAGAGATGTGTGAGAAAAATGAAAGTTAAATTTCAGGTGCCACCAGTTAAGACCCTTTTTTCTTTTCAAAAGGATGCTGCTGCAGCTTACAACTTTCATAGCAGCCATAAGCTTAATCGGTGTTTAATGTTTTTGATTTTGCATACTGTAGTAAATTGCTGCTGTACAGTAATTTGTATACCATCCAGTGCAGTGCAGAAGTTAAATCTGACAAGCTGCTGAAGATATTGGTAAAATGAGGGCAAAAGACAGAACACTATATAGCATTACAGGATCTTAATACTCATAATGTATACTGTTTTATATTGTGAATGTGTACTCTCCAGGCCGCTGATTATGAAGCTCTCACTCAGGGAGCCTGAGGAGATCACTGAGGGAGTAGATGCTATTAAAGACCAGGATACAAGTGTATAAACCAGAGCAACAGGGCTGTCCTGAAGGGCAAGATGCAAGATTTGGATAACTGCATTTGCGGCTGCCTTTAGGTTGAAGCTAAACTCACCTCTTGAACTTCAGACACCATTAAAGCTATCCAGAAGGTTGTGATGGATCTGGAATGTCACAAAGTCTAAACAATCGGTACCAAAGACGATCGCTGTGCCGTTAAAAAGTTGTAATGACGAGTTGGACAGGATACAGTTCTGGTTGGGATCACCTTGGATTTGGAAAATATTACACTGATTGTGGACTCTATGTATTATACATTCTGAAGGCTTTGGGCATTCACTTTAGTTCATCTCACATGGTCTTGGATTATATTTTGTATGTAACCTCCCCCCTGCTTTCAAGTTATCTATATTATCCTTTGATACATGTAGTGTTCCTCTTTTCTTTAATATATAATGTATACTGCATATATAAAAAAAACTCCCTCTCACCCCAAGTACCCTGATGTTGCTGTCAGCTGGTATTGTCACTTCTAATATTACTTTGCCATTACTGTCAGTCTGGAATCTGAAGTCTCGCAGGACTTTAGCCCTTTTGTTCTCAACCACCTTCGTTGGTATGTCCCAACAGGATTTGGGTACTTCTAATCCATACTGGGTACAGATGTTCCTGTACACTGCCCCAGCTACTTGGTTGTGCCTCTCCATGTACACTATTCCAGCTTGCATCTCACACCTGGACTGTCTCATGGGCAACTTTGCACAGCCTGCAATTTAGGTCTTGCCTGCTGTGGTAGACTCTGGCCTCTACAGGCATGTTTCCACTGAGTATATTTTGGATAGCGGCCGAGTGTTTTGGCTACGCCCACTAGTTAGTTCCCCTCTGCCTCTGTTCCAATACAGGTACTTCTGTAGCGGCTAACCAACGGAGACCGAATATGACAACAAACCAACGTGGCAAGCAGTGTTGGCAACTTAGCGACTATTGCTATATTTAGCGACTATCCAGACCCCTCTAGCGACTCTTTTTCAAAAAAGCGACTAGCGGCAAATCTAGCGACTTTTTCTGGTGTTATTAGAGACTTTTGGAGACTCGTTCCTACTCACCTTAACGAGTAGCAGTCGCCGTCCCAAAGCACTCACAAGCGGCCCAGTCCTCCCGCAGCAGTCTCTCCCATCTGCAGTCAGAGCAGGAGAAGTTAACCCCTCAGCTTCCAGTCTGCAAATGAATCACGCATGTGCCTTAACCACGTATCCAATCAGCTTTAGTAGCGGCTCAGTAGCGTCTCAGAAAGTACCTACCAAGGCAGGTACTTTCTGAGCCGCTAACTGGTGAAGTTAGGCTCTCTCCCAAGCCACACCCATAGCGGCTCACTGGAGGGAAGTGAGCATGGAAAAAGTATGGACAACTTTTTATATCTTTTGTATGGAGGGCCTGTTCCTGTGCAGCCATGATTAGAGGCTATGTACTGTCAGTCAGTCCAGCATTCTCCAGCCGTTGGAGTTGTTTGGCTGGAGGAGCTTCCATATTGTGCAGAGACGGGTCCCTTCTGTGGGACTGTTCTGCCCTAACCATTCCAGGGGGTATGTTAAAATAATTGATTATTTTCTATATTGGTAAATAACAGGTACCATCCTTGAGTAGCTGGTTCATCTGTGTTCATGGAGTGTGGTAAGTTACCTCAACCAGTATTTCTGGATCTCTTCATTCTTGTCATTCTTTCTTGGATGTCTGCCACTGAGATGGAGGTGGGGGAACGCTAAATCGATATTTAGCGTTCTGATGGCCAGTGGGCTGGCAGTATTTCTGTCGTTTTCTGAGGCCGTAGCTGGCTCACTTTTACGAATATACTAGCGAAACTGATATCATACGAAACTAGAAGATCTAAGGAGTATATAGGAAGGATATAATGTTGGGAAGGTGTCGAAATGCTGCAAAGTTAGGCTTTTTTATGCTTCATTCAAAAAAATTCATAGCAGTGAAGCTTAAAGCTGAAGAAAGTTTGAGAAAATGCTGCCGTTGTTGTCGTCCATACATGTTTGATATCAGTTCAGTTCAGTTTGACTGAATACTTTGTTGGTCAGTCTGTGGGTTTGACTCTCATTGTGGAGAAATAAAAAGACTGAATCGCCATACTCACCATATCACAAAATGCTTAAAATTGCAATAATACCGTATTGTGACTCAAGTATCGGGATAAAATCGTATCGTGGGGCCTCTGGTGATTCACACCTCTAGTTACTGGGTCTTGTTCTGTGAGATTTCTGTGGTCAGCTCTTAGGTTCACTAGCCCTTGAGCGTCCCTGTACATTGTTTTATTTCTGGCTTAAAAGTAAAAGTTGTCTGACTGAAGCGCTAAGCAACTAACTCTTCAGCAGGAACTCGCAGCAGCAGGGTTTAATCTCCTCAGCCACTGATTCCTGATATCTTCTCTCACAGTAGCTTGCTCTCTGTCTATCAGATAGATCCATATTTGCTTTTTTCTTTCTTTGAGGTAAATGTGATTGTGAAATAATGTGAACATGGCTTTCATGACCTCAGCTGAGGTCATGGGAATAAAGGTTGGGAGGCTGTCATTTAGATCGATGAAGTATCCTGCTCTCTGTAAGAGATCAAACACTCACACTCTGCCTTCTTCACCATATCCATATTTGAGGAACAATGCACATGTTGCATTACTTCTCTATTTAACATGTGTTTGACATATGTAACTAGGCTGCACATGGTGCTATAATGTTTTGAGAAGTTAAGGAAAATATGTGCACTGTCCCCATGCACACTCACATACTGAACGTGTTAAAACGTGAAACAATTTAGCAGGGTTTGTACAACATATGCTAATGTCTTAATCCAAAATTCCAAAGTTCCCATGCATTTTTATCGTGGTGTTGGCCGAGGCCCGTAATGCCTGTTAACTGGCATTCTTCAGTGGCAGTGATGATTTGAAGCCTCATTGGTTCCTTTATTTTCTTGCTAGATGATGGTTAACAGTCCTACATGCAGTGGTGGAAAGTAAATAAGTACATAAACTCAATTACTGTACTTAAGTATAATTTTGAGGTACTTGCTTTTTACTTGAGTATTTCCATTTTATGCAACTCTATACTTCTACTTCACTACATTTAGCTGCCAGCTTTAGTTACTTTTCATGTCGAGATTTCACATAAAAACATGATACATTTAAAGTGATTAGACTAGATTATTTTTTTAATAAAACCTAATAACAATACATTAAGTAGTTAAAATGTGTCCTACCTTGAGTTAATTCAAACACTGGTTTTTGGGCTGACTTCTTGTGCTGTAATCAACCCTACTGAATAATGATATTGGATCATTCTTCAAAAGCCCAGATGACGGTTAATTACAAAATGTCTCAAAAAAATTCTCTCTCTATTATCTGCAACGACAGTATGGTTAAGACTAGAAAATTTCCTCTGGGGAAATTCTGAAAGGGCCATGGGGGCTACTGCCGGTGTGTGTACACTATGATGAGATTTCAAACAATTAATACTAGTAATGTTATGATACTATATTATATACAAGGAGCACACCTACAACAAGCATTCCTTTACAAGTATTTATTTATACAGCAACCTATGACCTTTAACCTCAAAATGTGTGTGTGTGTGTGTGTGTGTGTGTGTGTGTGTGTGAAACATGTATTTGGAGGAGAGTGCGTGCTTACGCGCATATTTGTGTGTGTGTGTAACGAAAATCGCATAAAGTTACCTGTGTGTGTGTGTGTGTGACTAAAATCACATAAAGTTACCTGTGTCTGTGTGTGTGTGTGTGTGTGTGTGCGTGTGTGTGAAGCATGTGTATCTGGAGGAGTGTGCGCGCTTACGCTCACATGTGTGTGTGCGTGCATCTGTAACTGTAATCACATCAAAGGATCAAAAGCTTTGATCAGAGCAGAGCAATCAACAGAATTAACTGCCACCAACTGCCAATGTCCCGGAACAGTGACAGCAGGCAGAGGTGGACGGACTGGAATTTCTGGCCTCGAACAGAAAGCATTTTTGGCAAAACCATAATACCTATCATTGATCCGACTTCACTTAGAGCGTCCTGAGTTCTTCCTGAACGTCTACATATGTTTTTGTGAAGAAAAATTAAGAAATAGCTTTGTAAGAGCGATCTGAAAAACTCTTAAATATGTTTTTCTACAGAAATCTTCCTGCGTTTTTAATATGGCTGTCAATGAGGCTGTTGGTGCGTGTTTGTGGCGCATCTGTGCGTCCTACGCCCAAACTATAACTCTGACAGCTGAGAGTGAGAAGACAAATTCTCCTACGTTTCTATGTAAAAATTATTTCTGGAGAGTGGAATTTGTGGCCTGGAGCGCAGTTTTCAAATTTATTTTTTGACTATTTTTTCTCTCCCGCTACACTCTGGCGATGATGTCACACGCTGTGACATGAACATTCCGTGCAATACACACCCATTATAATCTCAGAATTTCTCCAAAAATGATCATGGTCATTGAACAGGGATTGATAAAAAACTACATGACCTATCGAAACGTGGGTTAATACACCGATACACAAGACTTGTGTCTACTTACATCGCAAAAAATTCGTATTCCGCAGAGAAAAGTAATAGCAAGCCGATCCCGATCAAACCGCACGTTTTCATATATAATTTGGACTAGTAGCGGGACAAAATTGCGTCCGGAATAGGAAGAAGAAAAACAACAATAGTGCTCGGTGCGATTGCCCTGTGGCCCTAATTAAAGAACAGGTTAGGTTGCTAAAACACTTGTGGCATATGAGAACTTAGCAACCTGTAACTTCCCATAAGCTCAACTTTTAAATACCTCTTATTCAGATTTCCATTATTAAGGCAAACAACATTTTTAGGGACATGCAGCTGTTCAACAGACAACAACAAAGTTCAACAGAATGGAGCAGAGGGCAGGTACATAGACACGGGTGGCTATTGGCATTTTTACAAATGACAAATTTCCTGAACTGAATTTGTGGGTAAAATGTCCTGACTGGGGTTACCTTGCCTGGGGCAGTTTGGGACAACATTGTTTCTCTTTGACTTTGATCATCCAAATTTCATTCAGATCAGATCCCCACCAGCTGGTTTGTTTCAGAAGTAGATGATGGTCTGTCATGAACTGACAACAGTGTCAAGAACTTTGTTTGAAAATGTGTCTCAGAAAAGCAGCTCACTCCCGGTGATAAGGGCCTTAAAAAAGCACATGCCATGCAGAAGAAATATAATAATAAGAGTAAACTACAGACATCTCTAAAGCACATATTTCTTACAAATGAGGAGAAAAGCTTCATTTGTGACCGTGCATACCGATGAGATTTTGTTCTTGGCTTTGATTCCAGCCTCGGCACCAGAAATGTAATGCTTTCCATTGTTTGCTGTCTCACTCGCAAAACCAGTTGTCCCAAAGGGTTGGCACTTTTGATCCAATCATCAAAGTACGTATCTGTAAGACATATGGCTGTTGAATCTGTTTTATCACCACACTCTGGCCGAATCTGCCCTGCAGTGATCACACTTACTGAGGAACACAGATTTGTTCATGATTCTCTGTTGCCTCTGGTGTTGTAAGAGAGCACATTTTATATCAGCCACTATAAAAATAGTAGAGAATAGCAAAATATACAGACCTAAAAAAAAAATACAAACTTAAGAAATATACAGTCTTAAATAAATATAAAGTCTTAGGAAATTATACAAACTTAAAAAAAACAACATTAACATTTAAAGTAAGTAAATTACAGTGAATTATATTAAATTAAGTTGTAAGGTGTGTAAAGGTTCATTTATTGGAAGCCCAAGATTAAACACAACCGGAGAAAAAAGACTGGTAGCAATGCAGGCTTTTTATTTATGTCACAGGTAAAGTTATGCAGCGCCGATTTCTGTAATAATTCAGGTTTAATCCTCTACAGAAGTTGGACTTACGGTCAACCGAATTCTGTTGGCCAGTTACCAATGACGTGGACAGGCCAACAGCTGTCCAAGTCTCGATAGAAGATTGTGATACACAAAGTGTGTGTGTTGTTCTTACAGGCGCGCATCTATGAATTACAGAGCCTTAACATGATAACTTCTGTGGGAAACACACTGCACTGTCTCCGGCCTGTGAGAAAGAGAAAAGCTATAGTACAGCAAAACCATAGACTGTATATAAATAATGGACGTAGTCACCGTGACGTCACCCATTGGTTTGTGGACTGCCCATTGGAAGCCTTGAGTTCAGCGTGACTGGGGATTTCCACCGGCCGCGTTACAGCAGCAGCACGGCTCCACCGCGGTTTTGCTGCGTCTTCTGCCCGGCGCCAATTCACACCGGGCGCGTTACAGCAGCGTCACGTCAGCTTAGCGAGCCGGTCGTATACACGCAAGATAACGAGATCACGCGATAATCCTGACCATACGGGAGACCGCAAGATCCCGTGATAAACTCTAAACCCTATTTATGCAGTCTATGGATAAACTGTGCGTATAAAGTAAACAACAACAACAACAACAACCAACAGCTTACTTTGCTTCTCTGACGTGAAAGATCTGTTGATCTGACCATCTATCCTTATAAAAACAATATGTAATGTCATAAATGATTGTATGATGTTCCACTTCAACAATCAATCTCTTGTCGTCCGTGTCGCCGATCCTCTGAGACCCTTTGATTGATTGATTACCGATCTGGTGCCTCGGTCATCACATAATGTTGATGTGAAGTAGTTTTAGGCTGCATGAACTGCGTATTGTGTTTTATTTTGAAAGGGGCGGAAGTGTTTTACGCTGATTCTGAGTCGGACTTCCTGTCTGGTGCGATCTGCTCTGTTGAGATTTACGCGATTTGGCAGCGTCTCGCGGAGAAATAGAAGTCCTACCTAATGCTCGCGTAGAGACGCTGACGTGACGCTGCTGTAACGTTACGCAGCGCGCCCGGTGGAAATGCTCTCATTGATTAGAGTGTTACCTATTTGCAACGGCGTACGCAACGCTGACGTGACGCTGCAGTAACGCGCCCGGTGGAAATCAGGCTTGATACTCGTCGACATCTTGCGTCGCCATCTTGTTTCTGATACGTGGAGCAGACCATATTTGGACTGTGGAGGAGCGCGAGGGATCTGACGACACTGACTACACGCCTCTTTACACCGGCAACCTGACTGAAAGAAGCTGCTACTAATTCATGTTAACATTAATTGGAGCATTAACTGGGATGTTTGTTTGGCTAGCAAAAAAACAAAAACAAAATGTATCTTTCTTACCTCAGAAAACTGAGCAGCAACTCCTTGGAGTGTCTGTTAGTCCAACCAAACACTGAACAAGACATTTTTACTGAACAAAATGTTCAAATAAACTGTCGTTAAGTGAAAGTACAGTGTGAAAGGGTCAAAGTTATGAGACCAAAATCGGTAAACTTCCTCTTTTCTATCTATATAACGTTATATATAACTTTATTGACACGTTGCCGTGGATACGCATTGCTCTGCTTCTCTCCTGGTGACGGCTCGCCTTGTCAGTGACCTGTAGCCACGCCCCAAATCATACGATTCTTTACATTCTATTTTCTTCTAAATGGGGCCATTATTAGAACTATTGACATCAAATTGTCTTGAAGATGATTTTTAACTAGCGATTGAGACCATAGTGTTGTCCTGAAAATTTTTTGAGGTAATAAATCAAGTCAGAAGTTTTCAAATTTTGCACTGAAATGAATGGGCAGATTTTTATTGCAGCCAAACTCAGCACCCCCTGCTGGAATTTTCGGTAGATTGCAGGCTTAAGGCACTTCCTGGTTGGCCTCCATGCTCAGACACAGAGATTACCGCCTGAGCAAAACACAATGGCTTCTGCCTTCTTATAATTATTGAAATACAACAGGTATAAGTGTGCCAACAGATTAAAAGTCCGGGTTCAGTCTATTGACTCAGAGTTTCTGACACTCGGAGTGATGACTTGAAAAGTCTGACGACCACAGGAAGGAATGCCTTCCATCCAACTATGGCAGAGTCAGCAGTCAGCTTCTGAAGACGGCAGGACTCTGTGCAGTAGTTGATGTCTGTGGTTTAGAGGGTGCAGTGGAAGGGAGACAGGACAGTCCCCAGTGTTGCTAACGACTCTATCTGACACACAGTGTCTTGTGCTGTGGTCTGTCAGGTAGTTCACAATCTAGGACAGGAGGGGGACATCCACCTGCATCACTGTCAGCTTTTCACTCAATAGAGCTGCCGAGATGGACACACAGGAGAAGAACATAACTCTCACCGTGATCGCTGGCCTGTCCAGGTGGGCATAGGGTTTAGCAGATGGCATTTTTAACTTCCACTTGAGGCTGGGATACCCTGTAGTCACTAGCCCCTTTCATAGTGCTGTTTCATGCCGGGGCATTTACGCCTCTGTAACGTCTCGCCTGCACTATGAACGGGCCAGAAGCGGGACGCCGGAATCAAGTGATCAAATGATCCCACCAATTTCTCAATTGGTGGGACTGCTGGAAGCAAGACCACTATGAACGGGCCATCCCGGCAAGGTGGAATATTTGACGTGGTGCGGGATGTCTAACACACACCTCCCACTTCATCAAGTCATTGTTCAGCAGCAGCCGTCGCTAACTATGCACAGCGTCCGCCGCTGATTGTAAACAAACTGGCATTGCTAACTGTGCACAGAGTGTCATGTGCTTGTTGTAAACAAACAGAGGTCGCTAACTGAACACATCCTGCTCCAGCACATATACATTGTACTGTTGCAGAGCTGGGGCTACACCGTGGTGTAGTGGTTAGCGCTCTCGCCTCACCACGGCTCTTCTGTGTGGAACAATATAGCGGGGCATTTGCGGGACCACACTATGAAAGGGGCTAGTGACATGAGTTTGTGCATGTTGACAACTGCTGTTGATAGGTTTGCTAGATCTTCTGTTGTCTGCAGTGTGGAAGGTGCCCCAGGCCTACCTTCTCCATTTGAACCGCTGTTTGATACAAAACCAATTCTAGACCTAATTTAAACAGATGTGAGAGGGGTTCAAGTTCAGTACCTGATGCCCTTGGGTGACAAGCTCCTTGATCTGTTGTAGACAGATATTTTCATGGACCATGTGCTGCATCTGCATGCTGTATATGCTGATGCCTACTTGGATGACATGTTCATTCACAGTCACAGCTGTTGGGAGCATGTGCAGCAGGTGGCCAAGTCACTGAGGCAGGCTGGCCGGAACCAAGCTGAAGAAGTGTGTAGTTGAATGAAGGCAGGTGAGGTATCTGGGGTATCACTTGGGCAGCAGGCAGGTGTGTCCTTGGGTAGATAAGACAGCTCTGATTGCAACCTGCCCAACCAAAAAAGAGATGAGGAGGTTCTTGTGGCTTGCTCTGACCTGGTCAGTCAAGTCACATGTCAGTGCAATGACGCTGGCTGAATATCAACACATTGTTTCTCATGACTTCTCTCAAGTTGTCTTAGAGAGAATAATCTTCACACGAGTGGCGACAGCAGCTCCCTCTCACTTGAAACTGTGTGCTTCTCATTGCATGCACCAGTGAAGATGAACAGCTGTTCATCTTTCATCTGTTTCAGCTGACTCTGCTGCAGAATAAACTGCTGTCCAGATGTGATGTACTGTTTGCTCAATAAATCTCTGGGCTTTGTGTTAAGAGTCAGCGAAAGCAGCTGCTGCTAAACACAACAGCAAGGACATCAGAAGTCATTATCTCTCAAAAATGTGAGACTATCCACTGCAGCATTTTACAACATGTTGGAAATAATGAAATCATCGCCACCACAACTGTAGTTATTTTTAGTTAGCTCTAGCTTTCAGTATCCTCGTGGTGATTATAAGATGTAAATGTTAAGAGAGGTTATAACAATGGAAGTTAGCATTCAAACATTTACTGTGTCTGTTACAGATACAAAGCAGGAGACAGTTTCTGGCTTATCACAAACCTATAGCTCTGTGTGTGTTGCGTTGAGAAAATAATTCAGGCCTGGAAAGTTAAGTGCTGTATTATGGCAGTGAAGAACCATACTGCACAAGGGGAAGGAGTTAGTCCCCTTCCTTCTCTGTGAGCACTGGACATTAAAATGATGGTGCTCACATTGTCTCAGAGGACATTTACCTGAAAACTGAGCTTTTCTTTACTGTTGCTGGATGTGTTTTAACCTGATTTAACTGATGCACAACATGGGTTAAACCCAATTTAATTATTTGGATATTTACATAGTGTGCACTTTATTACTCAATATTTCATGAATTCTTCAACTAACTTGCTTGTTAACATTACAAACACTCCAAAAATGTGCAACGTGTCAAAAATGACCTGTATTCTCAATTAAATTTGATAGCAACTTTTCATATGCTTACAACCTTTCACCTTTTGAAGCAATTTGCTTGTGGTATGTTTTGCAAACAACGTCATGTTGCTCTTCATCTGCAATCTGAATTCTGAAATCCCTCCGAATAACAGAGGGTCCTTAGGAACTAGCTCTTGCTTTTTATCAACCAGCATTGCCATGTTTTTTTGAAAAGTTTGTTGTGTTGCGAGGTTGTGCCTGGGAGAAACCTATGTAGTTGCGCAAGGGGCGGGGTTGAGCCGAAGAGTATGAGCAGCAGAGAATGCTGTGTGCCTGTCGGGCGCAGAGAGGAGCAAACGGCCAGAACAAATATCAGTCATAAGTTAAGGCAACATCAAAATATATTATATATCTGTATGGTGGTTTTGTCTCAACTACATATCTCTTTTTACATAAATTGGTATAACTTGTAATACCGATATACTGCCCAGCACTAATAGCTAACATATGACTCCCCTCAAGTTCACTATTTTGGCTTTCTATGCCAAAATGTTGTTATCAGCACTGTTGTGCACATGTAAGTCTTATTGTACTTTTCACCTCAAAATACATCATGTGCACATATATCATTCTCTAAAGATGTGGTTATATGGTTAGAAAGATGCTTGAATACACTTAATATAAACAGAATTACTTAATTTCTCTCGGCAGGTGAAAGCTTCAGAGACAGGAAGGTGCAAAGACGGAGTATCCACAGCCATGGCCGCAGTAGTAAAGTTTCTGGTGAAGCATCTGTTTGTGAAGCATTTTAGTTTCCCCAAGATAAGGCTCATTTTAACTACTTAATATACAGTTATGAGGTTAAACAACAACATCTTATCTTATTGGCTGTGGTTCGGTTGATAGAGCGGTTGGCTACTGATCGGAAGGCTGGTGGTTTGATCCCGGACCATGGCAGCATGTCGAAGTACGCTTGGGCAAGATACTGAACCCCAAATTGCTCCCGATGCTGCGTTCATCGGAGTGTGAATGAATTCCAAACGGTGGCAGGTGGCACCGTTTACGCTAGCCTCTGCCACCAGTATGAATGTGTGTGTGAATGAGTGCAGTCTGTAGTGTAAAGCACTTTGGATAAAAGCGCTATAAGTGCAGTCCATTTACTTTACTTTACTTTGATCAAGATTTTCATGTCAAATGAAACTAAATCTGGCAGCTAAATTTAGTGGAGTAAAAAGTACAATATTTACCTCAAAATGTAGTGGAGTAGAACATAGAACATAAAATGGATTTAAGTACAGTACTTGAGTAAATTACATTTCACCACAGATATTCAGTGTTCAAAGTGATAATTGTTTGTTTTATTGTAAATATGAGTTTAATGCATTTGTTTTCATTTATGTTTCACACAATGTCACATCGTTTATGGAAACAAGGTTTTACATTGCCTATACATTTCGCCCTAAGCCTTAATGTCCAGCAGATGAGTATACTGTAAAATTTCTTGCATTTCTCTAACCTCCTGCTTTATACCAAGCGTGCGTGTCCAAGCCATGTTCTTATCCTCTTTCTCTCTTCCAGCCAATATCTCTCCCCCTCTTTTTGAGTGCCCCTTTTGTGCAAATAGTCTTTCCTCTTTCCAAGTGTTCATGGCATAGAGGAGGACGTTTGACCCAACCCCAAACCTGAAAGTTTGATTTGGTTTGTTTCTATTCCACCATAAACAACCTACACAATCCACATGCATGTTCCTCATTTCTGTACATGTTTCTCCATATTGAAACTTAGCTGTTATTGCTGTCCACTCAAAAATGCCTTTTATTGCATGACTGTCCATCCTCTGTTGGTTTTCCTGAGGTTCCGTCCATTACCTTGTAAAGGTTTCAGGTTCGTTGATTGGAAGCCCAAGAATAAAGATAACCGGAGAAATAAGCCTGGTCTCAATGCAGGCTGGTCACAGGTGAAGTTATGCAGCGCTGGACTCAGACTGACATCACTCTGGAGGATCCCAATCAGAATGAGCCCTGATCTCTGTAATTATTCACATTTAATCTTCTACAGAAGTTGGATTTACACGCAAACTGAGTTCTATTGGCCAGTTACCAAAGACGTGGACAGACCAACAGCTGTCCAAGTCTCGTTAGATGATGATTGTTATACACAATATGTGTGTGTGTGTGTGTGTGTGTTGTTCTTACAGGCGTGTATCTATGTGCAACAAAGCCTTAACATGATAACTTCTGTGGGAACTCAGGTCTGTCTGTGGGAAGATGAAAGCTACAGTGGAGAAAAACCCATTGGCTATCTGCCTTCTTATAATTATTCAACTATAACACTTAAACACTTAAAACTAGAGTTTTTATGCAATAAGTTACCCTAATTTCTTTTGTCTTCCTTGTATGAGCTGAAGGTGTTAAGGACGGATTGTTAGGGCCCTTATTGAGGCAACGTTTGGATTTGGGCTATATAATATGATGCCACATCCTCCATGTGTGACCAGGTATCAGCAGGAAGAAAAAAAGTACACCAAACTGCAAAATTGAGATGGAACAATCACTGACAACAATAACTTTTTTTCAGTGGCTACACATTTAAAGGGAAGTCTGATTTCTCTATAACAGATCTTGTATGAGTTAGCTAGTATGAGAGCCAGGATGATCACCTGAGGTGCAGACAAAGGTACAAGGCTCCCTCCTGTTGGCCGCTGAGGGAACAGATCACAGTGCAATCACAGACCTCATGTACATCCTGTCTGTCAGCAGAAAAAGTATAGTCTCTCACGCGTCCTCACAATAATTGGATTCTGACAGGCTGACAGCAGCAGCTCTTTTTTTTAACAGAGTGCGTGGTTTAATGCTGCAAGCTGACGCGAGAGGGAGGGCTTTATAACGAGGGGAGCAAATCAGAATTAAACCGGATTTGCTCCTTTTTGCCATAGGAAAAAAAAATTAATATTCCTGGACATCGACAACTAAAAACCCGTGAGTGGTTTAAAAGTATAATTGAGCTTTTATTGAATTTTGAACAGACAAATAAAGCGTTTTGAATAACGTGACTGTTAGAAAACACATAGACTCCGGACACTTTTCGGCCTTTGACTGCCTCGTATTTCGTGCCAAAGCGCACTGAGGGCACACGTGTGTTGAAACAAAAATAGAATAAAATACTTAAACATAGCCTAGTTGATAGTTTTGGATAAACACAATTTAACATGACCAGTTTCTGCTGATAGACTGAGCAAACACACATAAGCTATCTCCTCTGTAATATAGACAGTCAGCAACAGATGAAAATAATGTATAGGCCTACACTCTCTGCTCCGTAAAGTTGACATTCTGTAGAAACACTTCTATGATATCAAATGTGGTGGATTTTCTTCAAATCAATAAAGTCAATAAAGTGTATCCACTTCACTTTATGTATTCATTTATTTATTTCTACATTTATTTATGTATTTATATATTCCTACATTTATTTCTATTTTCATCCACTTCACTTTATGTATTTATTTCTACATTTATTTATGTATTTATTTATTCCTACATTTATTTCTATTTTTATCCACTTCACTTTATGTATTTATTTAGTTATACATTTATTTATGTATTTATTTATTCCTACATTTATTTCTATTTTCATCCACTTCACTTTATGTATTTATTTCTACATTTATTTATATGTTTATTTATTCCTACATGTATTTCTATTTTATCCACTTCACTTTATGTATGTATGTATTTATTTATTTTCGTCTCTCATACAAACCATGGTGACGAATTAATAATAATAATAATGACGTTGATGATACGGTGATAAAAACAATAACTTTATTTCGTTATGAAAATCCTCCTGTAATGAAGGATCGGACAGTGATAGTTCATTGATTGGTGTCATTTTTTTCATTATTTCTAACCTATCGCTTCACGGTCCTTCTCCGGAATTAATAAATAAGAAATGAAAATATTTTAAAAAATAGTTGCATTTGAACTCGCGGTGTCTCTATTATTATAATTAATATTTTTGATAATGAGTTAATTACATCATAAGCCCTTTCTTGATCACCACGCTAAGGTGATCCACTGTCCATCCTGACTGTGATGTGTTATTTTAATCTACAGTATATAATGAACAACCAGAGGTGTCCTCTCTTTCCCTCGCTGTCAGACGAATTTATTTATTTAGTACTACATTCAATTCCCTGATCTATATTTCTGTAATTCACTATTTCTGTTCAAATCTGACGTCGTATTTCTTAACAAATTAAGTACAATTTCACTATTTCTCCTCTGCTATCAACTAGGACTGTAACAAACAGTATTTTTATTTTTTATTTCTATTTTCTCACTTGATCACTTGATCATTTGTCAATTCAATTTTATTTGCAGTGTATTGCCCAAATCACAAATCACATATTTGTATGTACAGCATAGGAGCCCTATAATCTTCTTTGACGAGATAAGAACACTTCACTAAAGTCTCCAAATGTCTCGCTTTGTGTGGACATTTGT
Source organism: Centropristis striata (assembly GCF_030273125.1). Taxonomy (NCBI): domain Eukaryota; kingdom Metazoa; phylum Chordata; class Actinopteri; order Perciformes; family Serranidae; genus Centropristis; species Centropristis striata. The sequence goes on along the minus strand of NC_081529.1, from coordinate 14,682,509 downwards.
TACATGTCAGCTTTATAAAATGCTGCAGATGATTTTCCTAACATTCAAATTATTATTTGTGGTCTACTATTAAGACACAATTTATGTGACTCTCACTATTGCTGTTGGATCACTGCTGCAGTATTAGTAATCAGCACTTTGATATTTCACACACATGTTCTGTATCAGCTCACTGTGTGTGTGTGTGTGTGTGTGTGTGTGTGTGTGTTTGAACCCTACGCATCATCAGATTACTTTCTCTGTCTTTTCTCTGTCTTGGCTCCCAAATGGTGGAACGAGCTCCCCACTGACATCAGGACCTCAGACAGCCTGTACATCTTCCGCCGCAGGCTGAAGACCTATCTCTTCCAACAATACCTCGGTTAAGTCATGGTCACCTAACAGATATATATAAAAAAAAAAAAAAAAAAAAAGCTCTTACTTTTCTCTTCTTTTCTTCTTTAACATATAGCACTCCTTTAGCAATGACAGTTAGCTCTTAAAGTTATGTACTTACTTGATTCCTATGGTCTATGTCTAGTACCATCAGGTTGAATGCACTTATTGTAAGTCGCTTTGGACAAAAGCGTCTGCTAAATGACATGTAATGTAATGTAATGTAATTACTTTCTTATTCTGTTCTAAGACAAAATAATTGTATTTTTAAGTATATGTTTGTTTCAAAATACAACATAAAGCCAATGAGTTTTCTTGTGATTCAATTTTTTTCAGTATTTTTAAACCGCAGGGACAAATTTATTGAAATAACACAATATTTATTTGATATTTCCCATAGAATAAGATTATTATTTTTTTTTTTACTGAGAACTGAACTGAATGGTTCAGTTACAGACACGTTAGTACATTTAGGCCTATTGTAGTATTAGTTGTAGTCACTCTTTACTCTTTGTTATAGGTCACACGCACGCGCACGCGCGCACGCGCACACACACACACACACATCTTGTTAAATGCTCAACAAGGTCAAGTTCAAGGACACAAGACACAATGAATGCTGGGCAAAAGTCTGCATTATAACCATAAATACTATCCTATATTTGAGTTAAGGACTGGTGGATTTGGTTTAAATGAATATTGATACTGTTTCAAAATGTGGAAATAATCAAAAAACACACTGATGATACCACACCTATTATATCAGACAAAATCTTTATGACTATAATTTTAATTTAGACAACACATTCTCATAGTCTTTGGATATATCCTTTAAAGCTTCTTCATGAAATGTGACTCAGTCAGCTGATTGGGGCTGTCTGTGTCCTCTAAGGCTCATTTACTGCATCTCTGCAGAGAAAGTAGTCCCTAAAAACTTCAACTAGAAGCCGTAGAGTGTTCAGTATTTATATCATCATCATCGGGGACAACAAGCATCCACATGAGCTCAGATCTTTGTCCTTTAAAGAGACTGCACTGTAATGCAACAATCACACATTAATCTGCAGCCCTGACAGACGAGAGGTCTTAAACCAGGTCTTCATCTACAACACAATCAACGGCACAGCATGCAGAGATCCTGTCGTCTACGTTTAAAGTGTAAAAAGTGTGTTCTGCTGCCAGTTTAACCTCCACAATATCACGTCCAGCACCGGACACAACCAGATTTATCTTGTGTAGAGTTTTATGTGTCTCTGGTCGGTTAATGACCTTGTATGCAGGTAAGGCAGACTTACCTGTTCTTATAATTATCCTCCTTTTTGAGTCCTGCATCATTTCTGTCTTGTAGACTAAACCAAAATCTGAATATTGTAAAGTCCACCAACCTCAAAGGCTACAAGGAGCTTAACTGACCAGCTCTTAAATGAGAAAGTCCAGATCTTTATCCTCCAAATAAGTGAGATGTGACATATTATTAGTATGGTTGCTATTACTGAGGCAGCAGGCTTTTTATTAGCCCACACAACAGTTTTCACTGTTGTCACCACTGCCCTTGTTTCTATATTAGAACCCAACAGAAACAAACAGGCTGCCAAGCGTCAATTTCTTCTGTTTCAGCTGTTTTCATATAGTGGTCAGGATAACAGGATACATAAGGAATAAATGAAGGATGGAGCTGAGTGAGAGGGCAGACTGCTGCATGGAGGCGGAGCGATGTGCCAAGCTGCACAATGGCTACAGGCACAACACACAGGTTTACATGGCAGCATGATGCAACTCAAGCTCATTTTACTTCAGTTGTTATGGAGACGTCACAGTCATCATTGGAAAAACTGAGCAGAATGTCAGCATGTAACTAGACACTATTTTCAGGCATTCAATCATGTTTTGAAATACTGTAAAATGGAAATTATCAATATTTCGTTCGAAACAATGTATCATTTTTGAAAAGAAAAATTCCCCTCTTCACTTTCACCTCAGCCATCTGCGAGACAAACTGACACTTTGCACCCTGACATCTGCTGCATGCTGAAGAAGCTGTAAAGAGAATAAAAAGAAAGGATTCAAGTAAAAAAAACTGCAGTTTGTCCAAAATGGAACTTTAGGAAATTCACCTCCAACATGGAAAAATATCACTATAACACTTTCACCGAGCTAGCTATGTTTGCACACTATAATGTTTTACTATTTCACAGAAATTACAGAAAAAAATTTAAATGCAATTTGTACATGCACCCGATGCTTCTTGAAAATCTGTTTTTAAAGGTCACCTTGTGCTGAGCTGCAGGGTAAAGCAGTCTTTCAGTTTGTGCATGTGCTTTAGGTGAGGGTATAGTTTCCTCTAAAATGATGCACAATTTTCAACTGGCATTGCTCTTATAAAAATGTAAATTTGCCCTTGTGTGGGCTCTGGTAAGCAAATGAGATTGTAAAATACCCCTGAGGCACTTTGCCTTTTACCTTCTCACTAACATCCCTCTGAAGAATCCACTGCCACCTCACATCCAGTTTAAACCTTCAGATTTCACAAGTGATCCCACTGGTGAGAGAACGTGCCCTCTTATGACTTTACAAAGAGAATCGTCTCTTATATATTAATCACCTACCTGCAGTGTGCAGGTAGGTCTGGCCAAGCAAGACTAATGAAATAACATAGCTATCGCACACATGCATGTTGTTAAGTTGCTTGCTGTTTTGTTATTTTTGTAGAGGTAACCAGACACTTCCAGCTGCTCCAATTGTGTTTGTTTACAGGACATCCTTCACTGAGAATCAAAGAGTGAAGCTTAGGCCTACTGTCATTTAGCACTGATGTTAAACAAGAAGAAATACAATCATGGAAAAAATATTAGATCACCCTTGTTTTCTCTAATTTCTTGTTAGTTTTAATGTCTGGTACAACTAAAATAAGATCGCATAAGAGTTTAGTTTAAGAGCTGATATCTAGCCATTTTCCATGGTTTTCTTGATAATGATTTTAGTTATTATCAAGAAAACCATGGAAAATGGCATCAGCTCTTAAATTAAACTCTTATGAGCTATTTTTGTTGTTATCATTATATTTGTCCAAACAAATGTACCTTTAGCTGTACCCGGCATTAAAATGAACAAGAAATCGAAGGAAACCATGGTCTAATTTTTTTTTCAATGACTGTATATCAAATAGGCACAGAGGCCAACTTTAAGGTTATGCAGAAAGTATACCACAATGCAATGCAGCTGAAGGACTGAGTTTGTCGAAGAACAAAGAGGAATTTATTAGAAGTGAGGGAAAAAAATCATAGTATCGCGATATTTTGAGTGGCAATATTCCTATATGGATTCATGGCCGCTGTTATCTTGTTCAGGAAGCGTAGCGGGCTCACTTTTTTGAGGAATATACTGGCGATACTGGTATCATATGAAACTAGAAGATCTAAGGAATCTATAGGCACCATGTGCATCAGGATATAGTGTCGGAAATTTGTGAAATAACGCTGCAAATTAAGGCTATTTTTCATGTTTGGTGATGGTTAATGGTGAGTTTCAAAGCGGTCATGTGACCTCTGACGTCATGCTTTCTCAATGCTCTCTGGGTTCCCACAAGTCTTCTGTTTAGACACATGGCTGCCTCCTAATTCAGACCTGAGTATTTTCTCTTATTTGACAAAACATTTTTTGATTGAATTTATTTTTTCTATGGACACAAAATGCAGTGAAACAGTTAAATCGCAATATATTGTATGCTGACTCAAGTATCGAGATAAAAATCACATTGTGGGGCCTCTGCTGATTCACACCTCTAGTATTTAGGTCAGCTAATTGTTGAGGAAACTTGACTGATACACAGAACAAAAAAGGTCAGCTGCTGAACTTCACATCAGCTGATTCTGGGGCAAATGGGAGAATGGCCCATAAAGTGTCAGACGTTTCTAAAATGTTGGAATTGTGATGATGGTCACCTAATCCTGACAGAGAATACTGACTTTTTTTTTTTAAGAAAGCCATGCAGAGATTGTATACATGTCGCCATTAAAGTTGGCATAATTTTGTTTTCAGACACAATCCTCTGTTAATTGTGGTTTGGAAGAGATTTATTTATAAAGTTCTGAGAAGATATACACTTTATCTGTCAAGAATGAATCACATAGCCACAATCATTTCATGGAACGAGGTAAAAAAAATAATATATATATATATATATATATTTCATTCCAACTTTATGAGCGACCATGTATTTAGGAAGTGAAATTTTATGTTGGAGTTAACACTTCAAATGGTAAATCAAATCTGGTTGAAATATTTTATTATATATATATATATTTATTTATACAATTAGGAATGCATTGAAATGGCTAATATATATATATATATATATATATATATATATATATATATATATATATATACATATATATATATAGATAGATATTGATTCATGCTATAAGTAGAAGTTATCAGTTAAGGGAGAAAACGTTGACGATATTTTATGGACGGATGGATTAAGAAAAACATTAATAACCAAGAAAACTAGAGAGACAGGACTAATGTTTGTATCAGGTATATCTGAAGCGTGCCGCACACAGCAAAGTGCTGAATTCGTGTTCATTAATTTTATTGGCGGAAATTTTTTCCTTATCAGACTGGTTTATTTGCATCATCTAATAATCTCTAAACACTGTTGTGATCTTGGTACAGTACGCACAGAGCAGCCGCGTGCAGCTTGCAGCTTTGCGTGTTTCTCAGCTACAGTTAGCAGGTTAAGCCTTAATACCTGCTGTAGATGAAAAAAGGCTCTCTAGGTCATTCTCAAATACAAACTACTGGAGGACTGCATGCTGTGGTGCAGTTTATATTTCCTCGTTTTGTTGCGACATTTTTCGCTTTGCTAATTTATTATGCAACTGTAACATGGGGGATATATATAATAAAATAACATCAGATCAGAGTTGATGATGAGATGTTTTTTTTATATATATCAAAGGATTAGTGACTGGTTGTATAACTGGTTGTAGAGGCCCCTGTTCCCGGCAGGATTAATCACTCAATCAAAAATCTATGCAGCCAGTATCCACGTTTGTTGGTGTCTCAACATAAAAAACAATATTTCATTGGACACGTTCTTTTGTTTTGTATTGTCATTGCCACCATTTTTAGTTGTCAGAGCATTAGGTGTGTTTGCCCGAACAAATAGAGTATTTTGAATACTTGCACGACCCTCCACCCAAAAGAAAGTAAGAAATGGATTAAAAAGTATGTAAAAATATTGATTTAGTTAGTTCGTTATTTATCAAATCCACCTAAACATAGCCTATAGATCGGCGGTAAACATTTATATTTTCCACAAAGTCATTAACATTGGATATGATGACTTATTTCCGTGTTTTATTAAGTGTGGTTATTAATATGACCCTGCTGCATTTATATGCAGTTATTATTATGCAAGTCATTTCTTTTGATTGGCAGCCATGACTAGGTAGATAACACCATTTAAAGGACATTGTCGCTCATTTTGTGAGCATCATTCATCAATTTGTCCTAACTGTCGAATGTATTCTGGCTCATTCTGTCAATGATCGGCCCAGTAATACAGTAGTATACTGCTACATATTGCAGTTCAGAAACGTATAACCTGTTGTCATATGCATCTGTCTGAGTATATTTATGCAGTATTAGCGGCCTTAAATCAGTGTAAAACGGGGATTCATATTTCACTGGGAACTCCGTTGATAATTTGTGAAGTTAAATACGTGACCTGGCTCAATAATAATAATCCTTGTATAGAGAGAGTACATTATTTTTCCACTGTGTTCCAGTTTTCTTCAATCTGATGTATTATGTTTTCGGTTAATGCTTTATGGAGCAGCAGCGGCCGTGATATTTGTCTTTATACTGGTTAGACTGGTTATATTGGCCGGTGCCCATCACTGGGACAGCTCGGCGTCTTCCGTGTCAACTGCGCAGTAGCACACACACACACACACACACACACACACACACACACACACACACACACACACACACACACACACACACACACACACACACACACGGGCGCGCGCGCGCACAGAAACAGAAGAAGCTTCAAGGTGTGCGGTGGCCTTGAACTTGAGCTTATTACATCTGTCTCTCTCTGTCTGCCCCCTCCTCCCGTCCCTCTCTCTCTTTCCGTGTTAAACTTGACCTTGACCCTCAGGGGCCTGTCGACCCCCCTCCCCCTCCCCCCAGCAGACCACACTATGGGAGAGAGACTGGCTGTCTGGGTGGTTTGTGTTGTGTATGTGTGTGTGTGTGTGTGTGTGTGTGTGTGTGTGTGTGCGTGCGTGCGTGCGCGTGAGGATGTTTGTCCACCGTCGTCCATGGTACAGACTCACAGACCACTTGAGAGACAAATGCAAAGCTTTTAAATAGGCTAAAGCAGTCATTTCCGGTGTGGTACAACTATTTGTTGGGACAAATATAATGATAACAACAAAAATAGCTCATACGAGTTTAATTTAAGAGCTGATATCTAGCCATTTTCCATGGTTTTCTTGATAATAACCAAAATAATTATCAAGAAAACTATGGAAAATGGCTAGAAATCAGCTCTTAAATTAAACTCTTAAACTCTCTCGTTTTTGTTATCATTATATTTGTCCAAACAAATGTACCTTTAGTTGTACCAGGCATTAAAATGAACAAGAAATTGAAGAAAAAGGGTGGTCCAATAATTTTTTATGACTGTATATACTGCTATCACTGATGACGTGACGCCATAAATGAATCTCTTTCTCACTGTCTTCTCAATCTTTAGAATGGTTCTTCTTCTTCTTATAAATTTAATATTACTTGGACTTGCGAATGAATTGTTGCAACAGTAGTTGAAAGCTCAAAAAAGAGAGGAAAAACAAAGAACAGGAAAAAAAAATTATATTTGATATTGTTATATCGTAATGTTTTTGAAATATTTAATTTGCCCGAAAAAATACAATATAATAATATACATGAAACAAAGTAGAAGAAAAATATAAATTCTTCTTCATTTATTTTCATTATTCCAGAAGCATACATGACGTAATGCTCCAGATTAAAATGATTCCGTTACTTTTCTTTCAAAGTCTTTTCAGCAGCAGCGCCACAGTAACTAAATAGTTGCTACCATCCTCGTCTGAATCACACAACACTTGTTTTCTATTGGTTCGAATACAAACTATAAAATAGTTGTATATGTATACACTTTTGCATATATAAAAGCGCGGGGAAAACGTTTAGATATCACTAAAAGTTAAATAAAAAAAAGTTCAGACTATTGCACGACTATTTTTGTGTGCAAAACGGTGTCAGTCTAGGCTTCATCAGTGAGTTTTAATATTTTCTTTAATCGTCATCTCTGAACATTATGAATCCAGTCTCTACTGACTCAAAAAAACGTCCAGCATGTTCCAGATTGACGAGCTCTACACAGTGGAAGTAAACACTGCAGGGAAACAGCCACATCTGTGTGTTTACTGTCCCGCTCCCAGCCTCTGTCACTTCCACACCTGCTCCTGTCCTCTGCAGCCACAGGGCAGGCTGTCTTTAAAAATACAAGATCAAGAAACAGAAGAGAAAAGAGAAAAACAAAAGAAAAATGGATTTCACAGTATCAGTTCCGCAGTGCACATATAAAGAATCGTAGAATCCATCCACCATTAGGCCTCAAAAGAAACACCAAGCTGCAGTAGTTGCGGATTAACTAAACAAAATAAATGAAAGTAAAACGAGATCAAATACTAGCACACCTTTGACAGCTATTAACCCCAGCGCTGCTGCAGTCACTCACTCTAAGATTCGTCATTAAAGAGCCTGATGTTTGCTGACCACAGGCCATGCTTTCTACATATAATACAATTGTGTAGAATAATGTTTATAATCTCTAAAAATCTTTCTGCGTGCAGTAATATGCAGCCCACTGTTCCTTGCATGGTGTGTTCACGTGTGTGTAAAAAGGATGGGTTAAATGCAGAGGTTGAATATCCCCATTGTGGGATTAATAAAGTAATTAATCTTAATCTTAATATATACATTAAGCGATATGGAAAAAGATCTTTACGTGTCTTTTACGCATCAAAAATGCCAAATTGAGATTTCTTTAAATCTCGCCTGCTGAAGGAATATTAATGGCAATCATGGTTCAAGATGTTAATGTCGCTTTTGCCAACACACATATATATTATAGCGTGGGCCCTGGTTTTAGTCAATTATTTGGATACTCGATCATTTTGCCAAAGAAGCTGCTGTGGATATAAAATGACACACTTGCATGAAGAGGTTCAAAGTAAAATACCTAAAGTCTTTGTGCAAGAAAAGCATCAGATGAAGAGATGATTCCAAACAGCATCAGCGTCAGTTTGAGACCCTCTTCTACATAAATCCAAACCCGCCAATGAAATGATTACGCAAATAACTTGCCTCAGAAGTGCCGCGAAAAGCTTTCTGGAGGCGCTTTGAACCAACGCCATATTTCTCAAATCTTAAGACCTCCAAAATCCCTTCCATAAATCGCCTTTACGCTTCCTCCAGTCAGATGGTGTGAGAGCGGGACAGACATAAATTCGGGCTGAGAAATGTCCAAGCGGGTACAATTATTTTAATAATCACATGTTTCTTTTGAAATGTTGGAAATACTACTGGCATGTTATTATTTTGCAATACTTTTATGACAACGATAAACTTTTTTCATGCATTTGGCAGCGCCGGTTATAAGTCTTAAAATGTGTCCATGGCTCTCATTTTTTACGCCAGGGTTCAGATATCTTGGACGAATTAAACATATTACCATTAATCTTGTTTGTTTTTTTCAATCTCAGTAGACTTTGTTTATTTCATATTCCAATACTGCAGGTGTATTTATACCTACTGTAGAGACTAAAGAAAATATCTGCCTGACATGATTTATAAACTAGTCAGTTTCATTTCTCACCATGCGTCTTTACGCACAATGCAACACATGTCTTTTGAAGTGATTAACATTTTTTGTCACAGTGATAATATCCCTCCTGGCAGCCGCAGGATATCACACACTTGAGTTTGACATAATGCAGCTGCACGAGGACCAGCGGCACATCCAGGGAGCTGAACAGCGTCAGGAAGCCTGAGCTCTTCTCGTGCCACAGCTCGAGCCTCATAAAAATATTTTCTTTGACTGACAATCCCCAGCAAGTTTCTTCTTCTCCTTTCTTTTTTCTATTGCCCCATCACGTGATCACCCAGTCTCATCCAATGGACACGCGCCCTCCCTCCTCTCTTGGTCCCGGGGGCTTGTTGCGTCAAGGCTGCGGCTGGGATGTAACCGGAGGTCCGGCCGGTTACCGGGATTCTTTGCCTTCGAGCGAGCGCCGTCACTAAACGGTGCAGTAAGGCAGCACACGCGTGCTATGTATGACAGTGCGCGTGACGGTACATGTGAATGACCTGAGCTGTGTGTGAGCAGGAGAGCCAGCGAGCAGAGAAGAATAAATGCGCACCAGCTCACCTCATTCAGCCAATGTAGCAGCTAAGTGCACGGGACGGGACAAAGTCTGAGAGGAAACGGGGACGAACGGAGGCCAGACCGGGAAAAGGAGCGCCTATGACAGCCTCCTTGGTTCTAAACCCTCGCTGGCCAGCGGACACGGTAATGTTTGTGTATGACAACAACCTGGACGACCTGAACAAGAACATGGAGGGGCTGGTCGGCAGCGGGAACTTCGCTGCGAGCCAGTGCCGTAACATTATGGCGCACTCGGCGGCCGCCGCTGCTCTGGGCGGCCACCCGTCCGGTCTGGTGCACTCTTCGGCGGGCTACCCCACAGTAGAGGTGTCCGCTTCAGGCTCCAGCGACACAGGCGCGTCATCAGGGAAGCAGTGCGCGGCCGGGCCGTGTCCGGCGGCCGCCGTACCACATCAGAGCTCCTCGGCCGCCACCGCCTTACCGTACAGCTACTTTGGGAACGGCTACTACCCGTGCAGGATGGGGCGGGGTTCTCTGAAGTCTTGCACCCAGGCGGCGGGAGCAGCGCTCAGTTCGCAGTACATGGACACGACGGTGAACTCTGACGAATATCCAAACCACCGGGCCAAAGAGTTCGCCTTTTACCACGGCTACCCGAGCCCGTACCAGTCCATGGCCAGCTACCTCGACGTGTCGGTGGTCCAGACCCTGGGCGCCGGAGAGCCGCGCCATGACACCCTGCTCCCCATGGACAGCTACCAGCCCTGGGCTCTAACCAACGGCTGGGGGGGACAGATGTACTGCTCCAAGGACCAGGGACAGGCTGGACACCTCTGGAAGTCCGCCCTGGCTGGTAATAAACATTTTTATTCTCATTTATTTAAATTAACTTTGCAGAAGAATGACACTAGATAACATTTACTAATGTGGGACCTGTCATAAGGAGATATTATAGGCCTTTTGATGACATGTTCAATATGCTCTAATAATCAAATACAGTCTTCATAAATAGAATAAAGCTGCTTAGTAAATATGATAACTTTTCTTATTCGTGTACTTCAAAGAGAGACTTGTGGCTTTAACTCAAAGCTCAAACTATTGCACCTGGACTGACAGCATTTAATGCAACTGATGCACAATAACACAAGCTGAATATATAATCACTCTATCTGGAAGGTGAATTTTGCATCCTTATCTGTTTATGTAGAAGACAATATTAATATTTAGATGTATCTGCCAGATGATACTGCAATTCCAAGGCCATTTATTAATCAAAAGGTCACGTGTAACGTGGTACCTTGAACACGTCTATTAACCTGATAATTAGCTGATTATCGTGTGACTAATAATTATATGCAGAACACTGAGCAGGAGGACAATTAATTATAACTATCAGCTCGGTTATTTGTGATTTTAGATTTATGTCTTTTCACCACACATGGAAACTATTAAAAAATATGCAATGGAATAATAATAAAAAAGCAATCATGAGGAAGATGCAATGTATACACAAATATACACAGTTTGCACACTGTGGACAGAAGTCAGCTCGAGCTGCTGCAGACAGCATGCATCCTCCATGTTGTAGGATGTCCTCCTCATTTAAGCTGCAGACACTAAATACTACGCCGGACATTTTTTTTGTTGCCTCGCCTCACTATCCGCTTTTTCTAACAGATGTGGTGGCTCACCAGCACGACGGCTCGCCTTTCCGCCGCGGCAGAAAGAAGCGGATACCGTACACTAAGCTCCAGCTCAAAGAACTGGAGAAAGAGTACGCAGCCAACAAGTTCATCACCAAGGACAAGAGGAGGAAGATCTCGGCCGCGACCAACCTGTCGGAGAGGCAGATCACCATCTGGTTCCAGAACAGGAGGGTGAAGGAGAAGAAGTTCGTGGCCAAAGTGAAGACCAGCGCTCCGTAGTGTGCGTGGCCACTTCGCTTGGGACAATTTTAGTGAAGGAACATGGTGTATTTTCGTGTTAAACATAAAAAATGAACTGAGAGAAATTACAAAAAAGCAAAAAAAAACCAACAACGACGTGGTACTCCTGACGGACTGGGCATGTACCTGTGAGCGTCAACAAATGGAAGAAACATAAAAAAGGACACAAAGGACAAGATAAGATTGAAGAATAGAACCAAAGCCCTCCTCAGAGGCTTCCTGTAAATACAGCACCTTCCTGCCTGCTTTGATGTACCTGTCCTGTCTTCTGTCTGTGTTTTACTGTTTGTCAGTGTTGTCCTATAGCCCAAAACACACTATCATGCTGTCCATATTGTTTATAACGCCTGTAAACCAGTAATCAAAGTATAGTGCAACACTTAATAAACCCTTTTAATCTCGATGTAGGTCTTATATCTTCAAATTCATCAAGATATTCACTGGAAACTTAGGAATTGGTCGTCAAACTCTGTGCGTAAAATGTGCAAACATATGCACATTAGTTCATACCAAAGGCTGAAAGGTGATAACCGCAAACTGGACAAACAGAGCGAGAGGATTCAGACCTCTCATGCTGAATAAACGTGTTTATGAGACTGTGAATTCATATCTGGATCAGACTACCCTCTGGCACATAACCACAGTAATGCTATCCATTCACCACTATCATTTCACAGGCCTGTGTAGACCCGTGTGAACCAAACAAGCCGCTAATTAAATGAAACCAAGTCTTAACATTCTTTACTCAACGTGTTAAGCCGTGCATTTAAAGTTAAATGCATCACAAGCAGTAAAACGATTTTTTTCAGCTCAAAACAAGAGTTGCGACATTGACACGAGCGCTAATGATTTAATATGTGGTTGGCTTCCATTTCTGCAAATTACAGCATTTACCAGCCATTAATGTGGTAAAGGGCTTGAAGCTGTAATGATTTGTACTGAGAGTAAGCCAAATAGATCGTGATTTTAAAAAAGTATTATTATTATTATTATTATTATTAATAATAATAATAATAATAATGATAATAATAATAATAATAATAATAATAATAATAATAATAATAATAATAATACCATAAATACAATTAAAGCCAAATACTTGAAACGAAAATTGAGCAGAATATTTTCGACACGCGAAATGAGAACGTGACAAAAAGAGCAGAGACTATAATTAATTATATAAAATATTTGCCTTGAAACGAGTTTTATAATAATGTCTTCATTTAGAACTATAGGCACATTAGTATGACATAACCGGAATTAAAGAGAATAGATACATTCAACTGTGCTATTGTTTGTGGGTCCTGTCTAGTCGTGTGTGTGTGTGTGTGTGTGTGTGTGTGTGTGTGTGTGTGTGTGTGTATGTGTGTGTGTGAGACAGAGAAGCCTTGACCTTGAGAGTCACGTGACTGGCTATAGGTTCGGCTCTCAAGTCTCTTGCGAACATTTTACGACAGCAGTGTGTTGTGTCGTCTGGTCAGAGAAACCCCCTCCCCAGCACCACACACACACACACACACACACACACACACACACACACACACACACACACACACTGCGGCAGCTACAGGCATCTCTCATCAGCAGGTTCCTGCGCACCATTGATCCGCTTCACTGCGACAAGTGAGTGACGGCGAGCTGCGGGTACACCATATGTGTGTCTGCATCAGCTCTGTGGAGGGATGGTGGCAGGTCAGGATAACAGTCAGGCTCATAGATTAGAAAGTGACATACAAACAAACAGATTTTGAACGGCACAGAAAGCCGTGCGTAATTCTTGTTGTTCATTTTTGTTTGTTGTATCAAGGTTTTTATAGAATCCTAAATCATCTTGAATAAATAATCTTGAAAATTGAATCTGAGAACTGAGCCCAGTGTGCAGGCGATAAAGAACTTTTTCAATAACTGTAATTCCATGCATCGTGCGGTTGATGGAGTTAAGGCCTGTCTCAGTTTAACTGGGGACGAGGGATCCCGGCTGGTTTTCAGTGATTCTGCTGTCATGTGGAACACATATCAGCTCCATCCAGCTCCGCTGTTGCCTCTAACACCGGAGCAGACAAACAGTCTGGGCTGAAAAACGCTCATAACTTTGCGCAGTATCTCCCGAATTCCGAAATCCACATTCTTTGAATAAGCCCACTTCCAATCAGCCCGATATCCTGCAGCTGGAATATAAGATTCTCCATGAAGTTGTTCGGACACATTTCTCCAACAGTGGCTTCATTTATAACCTTTTTTTGTGTATCCTTAAAGTTCAGCAGTGAATCACGACGTGAAATGATTTCGGTACACTTTATAATAAAGGTGCAAATCATATGCTTAAGTATTTTTTAACTAATCAATAACCGACGATGATTAAATGTTCGCACTTAATAGATCATTAGTTAAGGAATGTTAATATTACTACGTTAATTGGCATGAGACCAAATTAGCTGCATTCCTCGTAGGTAGCAGTTTATTTCAGCACCATGCATTTGCACAGAGTGGGGTGTTTGTTGAAAGCAGTGGAGCTCAAACATGTCTGATCATTCACCCCTAATTCATCTATTGGTGGCTGATAATAGTAGATGATTTTGGTTCCAGTGCATCGTTCTGTTCCATGCTCAAATCTATTCATATATGTAAATTAACATTTCTTACTCATGCCCGAGTAAGTGTGAACTAATCACATGCAGTTATTCATTTGTTATTGGGGAGCGACAGCTCATCATGATACACAACCAATGAGCATTAGTGAAGCCTTATTAAATATAAGATTTGTTCCCTTATTATAAAGTGTTAGAACGATTTCTAATGTAAACACGGTGTATTGTACTTCCCTATTTCTGTTTCTTCAATCCAGGTTGAATGTATATGTAAAAAATTATATGCTTAAATAATCAAACACTGACGATGATGATTCAATGCGTGGATTAATGCGGGTGCATCACGCATTCCTGTAGCTGACCAATGAGACATGGTTAAGTCACTACGATTTAACAATTGTAACAATAACTTAACATACCGATATGTAACGATTGTTTATTTGGAGCAATAGGCAGATAGTGCTGGCAGGTTGCGCCAAAGCGGTGAGCATACACATATACATTTTAATCCCGCGATGACACAGTTTATTTTACATACTTTATAAAAAATCCCATTTAAGTAACTAAATAACTTTAAGATTTCATTAGCAGTGCCATAGTTGCATTTCACCGGGTTGACAAAAATATGAATTCATCGTCTCCGGAAACATTCTGGACTGTGCACAAGCTACATTATCCTGCCGTTCAATATATATACAAATATATATAATATATAACAGAACGTATGCTAAAATGTTTGATTTACTCCTGACCTTGAACTATATGTTTATAAAGTGTAGATCCTTTAACTTCTTTGTATATTTTTTATCTTGTACAATACATTTTTTTTCCAAGTTTATTGTATATTTTGAATGTAATCTCATCACCTAGAAAAAAAACATAGCCGTCAAATAAATGCAGTGCAGCAATTTAAATATTTCATTATTGTATAAGAGTAGAACAAATAATGCAAAGTAAAGCACTGGAGGTCAAATTCAAACGTTTAATATAAAGTTCAAGGTCAGGAGCGAATCCAACTTTTTAGCAGACATGCTGTGCTTCTGGGTAAACCTAAAGAGTAATAGAATGGGATATAATAGATAAGCTGCATATGACAGCACTGGTTTAATGATTTCATCTGGGAAATATTAATCTGTAACAGATATATAATTTGAAGAAAAAAAAAGCCGGATTCCGGTCATTGTAAAATCGGCCTTTATATCCTTTGTGTGTGTGTGTGTGTGTGTGTGTGTGTGTGTGTGCGTGTCGGACCGTTAACCATTAACATTGAACTTGACAAACGGCGGTGTGCTCTGCTGGCCTGTTGACTCTCTTTACTGCTCCGTCTCTGTCCTCCTTTAAAACCAACAATACTGACGGAAGCCCTGAAGCTCATAAAGCTCTTTCTCCTCTTTAGTCCAAATACCAGAGAGAGGAGGAGGAGGAGGAAGAGGAGGAGGAGGAAGGAGTGGGCCACCCGACTCATGTGGTCTTACTTTATTCTCACACAACTCAACAAAACACGCCGATCCACGGATTTACTGTTTTTTTTCTGCCATCACATATATTAACTGTCTATACATTTAAGCTACACTAATAAGGTAAAAAGCTTTTCATTCATGATAATACATAATTTTTTTTGCTCATTAAGTTTCTTTTCACATTATCACCAGTATGTGATTTTTTAAACCCATAGACATTACCACATTTATATTTCATAATGAAGTTTCTATGAAACGCTTTACTTGGGACTATTTTAAGTAATTTGGTATGTAGGCTATTACATACAACATGACGTCATTCAGTGATGAAAATATCTGACACAGCCAAACGTGTCAATGTGCTTGGGAAAAATTCTAAAATGTTTTATAGCTACAATAAAAAATTGTCCTTTAAAAAAATCTTTAAAAACAATTAAATGACATTTGTATTTGTATTTATATAATTGTACTTTACTTGGGTGTTTGCATTATTATTCGTACTTCTGTACAATAATTAAATATCAAAAATACTAATACTATAAATACTAATTTTATATGACAGCTATACTATTTTCTTAGGTTATGATTTTATTGACAAAATATACAATTAACTAAAAGAACATTTTACAATTGGTAGACTAAACTATAAACTAAAATATAAAAAGAAGTTCCACTTTGGCCAACTACAACGTATGCATATACAAAGCTACATACACATACAGGCAGCAGTAATAGTGATGCAATGATATAATATAGAGACTATAATATGAAAGGGCTCATTCCACATGAGGAATACTTTTGATAGTTAATGTATATTTTGTTGATAATACTTTGTACTTTTATGTAAGTAAAAAGTTTGGACACATCTTCAACCACTGACAATAGGTTGAAGAAATACTTTTTCAGGTTTACAGCAACTACGGTATTTTATTTAAATATATTTACCTATAGTAAATATCAGGAGGGGAGTCACTATGTGCAAAGTAAAAGGAAAGCTTTAAACAAGAAAATAAAAATGGGTAAAAAAAAGTGTCTACATGACATTGTGAAAAGAATTAATAATAATAAAAAATACTAAATCACTGGATAGACGTAGCTGTTTCAATGATGAGGTTTTTTTTTCACTTTTTAGGAAGAAAAACAGATTTGTGTTTGATTTCAGTGTGATGCAGCAGAGATGTTGGTGTAAGTGTAGGTCTGACCTGCTGCGCTAGTAAAAGTGAAGTGAATAGACACACAGAGTACTTTACATTCCTGCCTCACACAGCTGCACGCTCACAGAGCAGGATAAGTGAGCTCTCATGTCACATTTGTAGGTATTTTACTGACAATTATTAGACATAGAATTATTCATAGAGGATCCAAACTGATAAGTTTGTTCTTATTATAGTACAGCAGCATTAACCCTGAAGTGGGGGAGTTCTTAGCTGCTCCAATGGTTGAGCACAGATATAGAAATCGCAGCATAAACGACTTAATTATATGTAAAACTCTCTGAAAGTATTAAAATCAGCCTTTATATTCATACATATGGCCCCTGTAAGTTTACTACCACTACTACTACTACTACTACTACTATTACTAATAATAATAATAATAATAATAGTAATAATAATAATAGTAATTCTAATTCTAATTCTAATTCTAAGATAAGATATAACTTAATTTATCCCAAAGTGGGGAAATTTAATTGGCAATATTATTAATATATATTGTTTTTTTTTTTCCTGAAAGTACTTTGTATTTTACAGATATTGCACATTGGAGAAAATATATTTTAGTATGTTAAATAGGTTAAATAAGTTGTTTCATGTAGTGGTATAAACATCAATGAATACATATATTTAAATATATAAGTGGTATATGACATATATTATTAAAGAAATACAGAAGAAGAGGAAAAAAGAGACTGTATTGCTGCACCATCATTTAGAAGTACATTCTATGTCTTG
This sequence comes from Centropristis striata, assembly GCF_030273125.1. Lineage (NCBI taxonomy): Eukaryota > Metazoa > Chordata > Actinopteri > Perciformes > Serranidae > Centropristis > Centropristis striata. The sequence goes on along the minus strand of NC_081529.1, from coordinate 14,664,755 downwards.
CATTTAAATATTATATCTGGAACTGTCATATAAACATAATGTATATTACTACTACACATTATGGAAGTGAAGCAGCATGTAATGAGCAAACGTACTTACATTCCACTATATACACAAGACCTTTTCTCAAGAAGAAGACACTCTGTGCCCTGGAGTTCCTAATTCAAGTTATACATATTTCCTAAATGCAATGACGCTGCTATGGCCGTCCGTTTAGAAGAGAAGGGATGTCACTCTATTTAAACGCAGCCCTTGTTTTCCTGAAAGCAGACAGAGCTTCCTGTCCGTCAGAGCTGCACACTCTTCAGTCAGGAGGTGTTCACACTCAACAGAATCCGCACAATAATGACAAATTGCGATGTGTTTTGAGGAAAATGTGGTTTACATTTGGATAAATATGCAGCACAAATGCTTGCAATACGGGGCAGGGATTTGCTGACGTCAGCAAGTGGCAAATTGGACGGTTGTCAGTTATTCTGGGAGGAGAGCCAATAGGAAACAGACCCAGCTGAGATGACAGTTAGTATGAACTGGAAAAAGGAAGGAGGTTGGAAAACTGTCCCAGTAAAATCATTATATAGCATCATAGAAATACATTATTTTACACATTGTGACCTTAGTTATATAAGCAGGGAATAGATTTCTATCATCAAAATCTCCTATTCTTTTTAGTTTTATGAATATAAAACTAAAAAGAATAGAAGATTTTGATAGATCTTGTTCCTTTATAGTATTTTGAAAATGTATCTATGTGTCCTGTTGATATTCTTTAATGAGGTTCAAGTTGCAAAAGCACCAATCAGGGCTCAGAATATACACACCAGGACCAATCAAGTCCTGCCTCTTTACTGTGTGGCCTCGCTGCTCTGTGACTGGGCTTAAAGAAGCTGAAGAGATCATATAATTTTGAACTTGGGAGTTATTAAATCTCAAAATGATCTGGAAGATTACTTAGGTGAAATAACTCTTAAGCAGTCTGATACCAATTGGATTCAAATGTGTACTGCAGGTAATGACTATCTATATTCTTGACTTGAGAAGTTTCCAGTTGAAATAAAAGCAGGAAAGAAACCAGAATAGAGTAAATAAGATCAGCAGTCCGAGGGATAGTAGATAAACGAGAGACAGTATTAGCAGAAAACAGCAGAGAAACTGTTCTTTTGTATTGTTTTGAAATGAATAAAACAGAATCCTTGCCAGTGCAATTCTGTCATATGACTAAATTTCAGTGGTGGAAGAAGCATTCAGATCTCTTACTTAAGTAAAAGTACTAACACCACACTGTGAAATTACTCCACTACAAGTAAAGTCCTGCATTCAAAACTTACTAAAGTAAAAGTACAAAAGTATCAGCATCAAAATGTACTTAAAGTATCAAAAGTAAAAGTACTCATTATGCAGAATGGACCCACTCAGTTTGTTTTCATTCTAATCAGATTATTTGTATTGATGAATTTATGTAATTGTCTCTTTTTAACAACTTAATATACTGTAATGAGGTTTCATTGAAAAAAAATCTGATTACTTTGAATGTATCATGTTTTTCATGTTAAATCTCGACCTAAAAAGTAACTAAAGCTGTCAGCTAAATGTATTAGAGTAAAAAGAACAACACTTGCCTCAAAATGTAGTGAAGTTGAAGTATAAAGCTACATAAAATCGAAATACTCAAGTAAAGTACAAGTACCTCAAAATTAAACTTAAGTACAATACTTGAGTACTTGAGTTAATATACTTAGTTACATTCCACCACTGCTAAATTGTAATGTATAAATGAAAGAATGTTGAATGCTGAATTGCTCAGTAATGCAACAGAATCTTGACTTTTTGCCATGCTTTCCTTACTGAAATCAACATGTGACAGGAATAATATTTAAAATTTAATATTTTATTTAGAGAACATCTTTACTATCCGGTATGTAGGAGCTTTGATCTAAACCACAGATAGAACCATGTCATTTTAACTTTAATGTTACACAGAGGGAAGCTCTCGTGAAACCTGTTATTATTAGGAACTGTAGTAGAGCATGGTATCATTTGCTAATTAACACAAAACAAAAAAAAATCTAGAAGGGGGCTGAAGGGAGTGTCATTAGTTTTACAGGTAGTCATAAACCAAAATATTACAATTTTTTTTACCTACTGGTAGCGCGAGATGAGAAAAGTCTGAGGATCATCAAAGTTATTACAATTCATCCTGAGGGTAACATGAATCCAAATTTCATGGGAATCCATGTTGGGTAAAAAATAAAGGAGGTTATGACTGACTGAGGGCTGCAGTGGTTTCACCTTAAATCATATCCCCACAGTCCATCATCATCATCATCATCATCATCATCATCACTGTTTGAGAGAATAGAATAAAATGTTTTAACACAAAAAATTGTTGATATTACCCCATATTCCATTCTTTTCTATTCTACAGCGGTTTATGTGACAGCAGGAGAGGAGGAGAGGACCCACCCACTGACACACACACACACACACACACACACACACACACAGACACACACACAGACACACAGACACACAGACACACAGACACACAGACACACACACACACACCTCCCCTTACGTTTATGCTTAAGAGCAGGAATGCAGGACTGAGCCTCGTTTTTGTCGCAAGTTCATGTCCAACAGACCCCCTCCCTTCCACACACACATGCACGCGCGCTTTCCCTACCGTTTTTACCACCTTCTCTCTCCTCCCCCTCCTCCTCCTCCTCCTCTGTCTGCATTCTGCATTGCGGACTGTCTTTTTGTTTCCCAGGTTGGACTTTGCAGTTGAACTTGAGACAGACAGACAGCTTGTAAACAGTTAGTAGTCTGGCCCCTGTCTGGTCTGGAACGGCCTGGGGGGTAGGTGGGCAGACGAGTGGAAAAATGGACACTAGAATAACACAATAACACCTTCAAATAAATGTAGAGATGTTTTGCATCTTTAAACATGTCCAGTTAACAACAGAGAATAAGAGATTTTACATTATGTGTCATTAAATAAGTGCCATGAATGCCAGATACTCTGTTAAGGAACTTGCTAAATTTTTCTCAACGATACATTTACTTACATTCACTTACATACAGTCATGGAAAATTTTTTATTAGAGCATACTTTTTCTTCAATTTCTTGTTCATTTAATGCCTGGTACAACTAAAGGTACATCTGTTTGGACAAATATAATGATAACAAAAATAGCTCATAAGATTTTAATTGAAGAGCTGATATCTAGACATTTTCCATGGTTTTCCTGATAATAACCACAATCATTATATTGATCATTATCATTATATAGATATCAGCTCTTCAATTAAACTCTTATGAGCTATTTTTGTTGTTATCATTATATTTCTCCAGACAAATGTACCTTTAGTTGTATCAGGCATTAAATGAACAAGAAATTGAAGAAAAAACAAGGGTGGTCTAATATTTTTTTTTCCATGACTGTATAATAATTCATTTTAGGGCTGAATTAAATTCAGTCTGTAAATAAAAATAAAACACAGTGAGATTTAGGTGGACAGAGAGTGACACAAACTACTGGACAGCAATTGGGTTATTTTGCAAAACCGAACTGACTTGAAACCGCAAAAAATCTCCCCAGCTCTGTCTGTGTGTGTGTGCGTGTGTGTGTGTGTGTGTGTGTGTGTGTGCGTGCGTGCGTGCGTGCATTTTAACAGCTCAGGAAGAAAAGGAAATGACTGTAAACACAGAGCAAAGCCGTACAGGCCTCCAACAAAGCCTGCACGGTGAATGGCAGGAGGGGGGATGACGTCATATAATGTAATAACTGCAGTGCTCGACGGATCCAAATTCATTCACTCCACAACAAAAACACTCCACTCTGATTTGAGAACTACGCAGGAAGCATGTTCACACTTTAAACTGCATTTAACCTATTTGATGAGTTTACTGCATTGAGCTGGTAGCCAGGAAACATGTTTACTTTTCTAAAAACACAAGACATTTGTTGGATACTGGTGGTGGACACAGTTTGTTATTCTTTTTAGTGGCTGTATTAAATGGAAAGTTCATAGTTCTGATATAAATGAGAGCTTTAGCTGGATGTTTGCACACACTAAAACACAACACCCCCTTTAGTAGTGAGATATGACTTCCCTGACATGGTGATAATACACAGGGCTCAGATGCTGCTGATGGTCAAATTTTTAAAATGCCTAAAAATGCTTAAAATGGGCCAATTATAGTCTGCTGATACATCTGGTAGCATAGTTTGTCCAAAAATAGTGGAAAAACACCATATTATGGGTTGTCCAAAAATGACCCCCTCAAAAAAAGTCATAGTATAGCATGTCGATTTTTGTCAAAAAATGATCACATTTTAAAATGCCTAATAAAGAAATAGAATAAATTAAGAAATCCAGTTTACTGAATTTCTCTTAAAATAATAATTCTTAATAAAAGTAAATTTACATGAACAGACAACCAAGGTCGGAGATGTGATGCACTAATAAAATAAATCAATAAAAAATATCTTTATACTTTTTTTTGTAATAGATAATCTAAATATTGTCCATTACACAAGGCAACAGTGGTGAAAAAAAAAATCTGATTCCTTATTTAATTACAAGTACTAATACTACACTGTGAAATGACTCCACTACAAGTAAAAGTTCTGCATTCAAAACTTACTGAAGTAAAAGTACAAAAGTATCAGCATCAAAATGTACTTAAAGTATCAAAAGTAAAAGTACTCGTTATGCAGAATGGACCCACTCAGATTGTTTTATATATTCCAAATATATTATTAGATTATTTTTATTGATGCATTTATGTAAGCAGCATTTTAATTTTGTAAAGATAGGACTAATTTTATCTACTTAATATGCTGTTATGAGTTTAAAATGTCTAATCACTTTAAATGTATCATGTTTTTTATGTTAAATCTCGACCTGAAAAGTAACTAAAGCTGTCAGATAAATGTAGTGGAGTAAAAAGTACAATATTTACCTCAAAATGTAGTGAAGTAGAAATATAAAGTTACATAAAATGGAAATACTCAAGTAAAGTACAAGTACCTAAAAATGAAACTTAAGTACAATACTTGAGTGAATGTACTTAGTTACTTTCCACCACTACAAGGCAATAAAGACCGCTGGAGCTGTCAGAAGGTCAGACATAAGAACATCTGATGGTGATGCAAGCATCTTTCCTAAACAACCAGCCACATTTGGATGAAAACATGTGAAATGGGCTGCATAAGCATCTATTTCTTAACAGCACTAACTCGTGTGTTTTCTTCTGACTTGAACTCTCAAATGTACGTCGCTTTGGATAAATGCGTCTGCTAAATGACATTGTAGAATTGTAGAATATGTGAAAAAATAACCCATTATGAACAAAATTGCTCCATAAACCCAAATCACAGAAGTGTCATTCTTTAAATGTTGTGTTGGGATGTTCAGGGATATCAAGAAAGTTCCATTCTTTTAATATAGTGTATGAATCTATGACTTATTAAACAGTAAATGCATACTACATTTTACAATTAATTGTTTACTTGAATTATAATCCAGCTCTGCATTCAGTATTTGTGTTCTGTGACTGACTTTTAAAAAAAATGTTTTTTCCAATGATAGTCCAATATAGTCTGTTTGTTTTGTGTCTACACAAAAAATGTTTGTAGAAATTACAGTAAAACTGTCAAATTGCATCAAAAATTTGGCGTAAAATTAAAATTTGAATATCACTGTAGTAGACGCTTTTAATTACAGTAAATCAAGGAATAGTACAAAACTGTTAAACTGTAGAAAACCCACCTTTTTTTCATTTTTTAATTTCAAGGAGAAATACCATAATGTCACAAGGACACAATTACCCTAAATATTAAGGGACTACTCAGTCTAAATTACAGTTTTTGCTGATATTTACAGTAGAAAATCCACTCACTGTATTTTTAGGGTGAAGTTCTGGCAACCACAGCTCCTGGAATTTTACCTTAAATTAAAAAATTAAACAGATTTTTTTACAGTGTAATTAGTAGGCTCCCACTGATTCTAAATGTTTTAGACATGTTTATTAATAAGTAGTTTAAGTTTGCTTTTGCTTGTTTTTTTCAGATGCTTGTATCTGTTTTTAAGCTGCCTCTGTGCAGCAGAGAGCACTAAGCACTGGGTTTTAGATCAAGGCAAATTTGTGGTCAATGTGATGAATTTGTCCGATGTCGACATTTAGTGGCTGGTTTTAACAGTAGCTACGGGCTGTATTTAGTGTTTGGGCAGTCCCTGCTCTGTTAACAACAGTCGTCTGTATAAACAGGATTTTTTTCAGTTTGATCTCTGAGGTTAAGAATGTTTCAAAATCATTAATTGAACAGTAAACAGAATGTATGGATTTTTTATATTTTATACACTGTATAATCCTAACATTGATTTTGTTAATGATGCAAATGTAATACAGATGTTTATGTTGCATCTTGTCAAATAAAATATTTCTCTTTGACAGCTCTAGCTTTTAAATACCCACATCATCATACTGTGGAGGTATTACGAAGCCCTTTATTAAGGTTCATCCAGACATGGGTTGTCCTTCTTTTTTTTTTTTTAGATAAAAAATATTTGGTCGTCATAATTACTCTCCCAATATTTCTCCTATGTGGCAATATCTCATGGAAAGAAAATGTAATTATTATAGTTATGATTGGGAGTCTGTGTTTCATGTGTGATAATTAGATCAATTAATTTATACTATTTACAATATTATATAATAATATATATATATATATATATATAATAATATATATATATATATTATATCAGAAGTTGCAGTCGTCCATCCAGAGGTGGCTAATATGTATTAAAAATAAACTTCCAATCACTGATGAAGGCTGTGCAGCTGGAAGCTCTGGAAAAAAGTATTTGTCAAACTACTCTTGTCAACATGAAGAATAAGTTTTCATGCTCACACATTTTTTTTCTTCTGGACATAAAGTATTGTAATGAGATCTATAGCAGCATTATAAAACAATAAAAAATATATTTCTTGTAATACTCTTTGTAACATTTGTTTTATAAGAAAATATAAAGCTGTAAGACTGTGGGGAGCACATGTACTGTACAGTGTGTGTCTCTCCTCTGATTAGAGTCTGTCAGGTGATCTGCAGCTCTGCTGTGACTGTCAGCAGAGGAAGAAGTATTCAGATCCATTACTTAAGTAAAAGTACTACCAACACACTGTTACTCCACTCTTCTGCCGTTTAGGTTGGAGAACTTGTTGCTAAGAGACTCTGCTGCTTTTCGCTTAAACGTCCAAGTATGATGTACAGGACACACAATAAGGGAATGTCCCACTTTCTCTTCTTTTAAAGGTAATCTGAAACAATGGGCCAAATCACATCAAAAGTGTGACCACTAACTGGACTTGAGACGACTTGAACATCGCTTTTTATTGCATAGTTATATCCTGTCTGGGTCTGGTATGTGTTGTGTTGTGTGTGTGTTGTCTCCTCTATTTGTATCTTACCTATGTACTTGCTGTCTTTTATATTTGTATTTATTTTTAATTTTTTTAGGGACTACGGATGCAAACTAGCAGCCTTGCTATAATCCGGCATATTTACAAAGATGTTTATCGATGTTCATTAATGTGCACTGTCCCTATCCAAAATAAAGTATTCGTAAAGTATTCGTATGTCGTAGAGATTCTCATTGGTTTTCTTATCATTCATTTGGAAGGATAAAGCAACCCTATCACCAAAACAGCTAATAATGGCCGCTTCAGTTCACTGTATCTGTGGACAGCAGCTATGGTTAGGGAGGGAGGTTGTTGGCTTGGAATTACGTTTGACTGGGTGTAAATTGTGAGCTACCAATTTGAATGGATTTCCTAAAATACTGCACAAAGATTAGATTTATCAGATGTTGAAAATATGCTAACGTCTGGATAAACACACACAGACACATACTCCTGTCTATATGAGCAGCGTGCCAACCTGCAGCGGGCAACACAAAAGGGACTGGTCCTCTTCAAACAAAGCCTGGTAGGTTTAAGAGTGCATGCAGCTGTTAAACAACCAAATGTACTGGCAGGCAACGCACTAGTCATCTGTGAAATTTTACGGCCATCTACAATGATTTTGACCTTATAAATGTGAGTGTGTAGCCTGGTTGTTTTGCAGAGATGTGAAGGCATGTTGCTGTTCAAGGTGTTTTGCTATCGGATCTATCCGGGCTGATTTTCTCCCTCATTTACATTGAATCACGTTGGACATCATTAGTTTTATCGTGAAACAAGTGAGCCAGTCACCATCTACTAAGCAAGCCTTAATTACTATAATCTATTTAGTGAGTCCACTTGCACAGAAGCCGTGACATAAAAACAATGATACAAAACAGCTGTGCACAGCTGGGCCCCCACACCACTGAAGTCAAATTATAACCTTGTGAGAAAGCAGAAAACAAACAAAAACAGGACATCAAAGTAAATAAATGTGTAATGAACGCATGCATTGTTTTAATATATGGTGGTAAAAACAGTATAGGATAAAGAATACTGTTGGAAGGATGCTGATCTTTATACTGTACATAACAAATAGTATAATAACTTCAAACTCTGTCCTACAAATAGTAGGTTAAATGTTTTGACGAGTGGTGGAAGAAGTATTCAGATCCTTTACTTCAGTAAAAGTACTAATACCACCCTGGGAAATTACTCCACTACAAGTAAAAGTCCTGCATTCAAAACTTACTGAAGTAAAAGTACAAAAGTATCAGCTTCAAAATGTACTTAAAGTATCATAAGTAAAAGTACTTGTTATGCAGAATGAATCCACTCAGATTGTTTTCATTCTAATTAGATTATTTGTATTGATGCGTTTATGTTATTGTGTAAAGACAAGTCTCTTTTTAACAACTTAATATACTGTTATGAGGTTTTATTTTTAAAAAATGTCATTACTTTGAATGTACCCACTCAGATTGTTTTATATATTCAAATATATTATTAGATTATTATTACTTTTACTTAAGTAAGAGATCTGAATACTTCACCCACCACTTGTATCAGATACATTCCATTGACTAATGTAAACCCATCCTCTAAAAATATGAGACCCTTAGAGTGATGGACGTAATACAAAGAGCACAAAAGTCCACCCAGGGTGGGCAGGGGACACACACGTGCACACACGCACACACACACACACACACACGCACGCACGTGCACACACACACACACACACACACACACACACACACACGGTGATAAGAAGCAGATGTGTTGGGGACCAGCTGACCTCTGAGTCACTTCCTGCTTTGACCACCATGTTGTTGCTCCTGTAAAACTGTGTTAGAGGATTTCCAACACCTGAACACCTGTGTGTGTGTGTGTGTGTGTGTGTGTGTGTGTGTGTGCGTGCGTGCGTGCGTGTGTGTGTGTGAGTGTGTGTTTTACAGTTCTTGTCTAACTTTTCTTCCTCTGTCCATCCGTAGCTTTTAAGTCATGTTTTTTTATCGCTTAACACAACAAAAAAATCAAAGTCGAAGAATTAGGAAATTATTGTGTGATCAACTAAGACAGCTGCAGATGGTTTAAGTTCATTTTGCATAATTAAATGAAAATAATTGTTTTTTATTCACTTCAGCGGCAGACAGAGATGACTTTTGGAGACTTTGGAGCTGGTTTAATGAGACACATCTCCCTCGTATATAAAAAAATTAACAGTGCCTTAAGCTAAAGTTTAAAAAACCTTCACCAACTCCAAAACTTGAAGAAAAGAAACACAAAATAGCCACACCATTTAATGTACCGAAAACACGGCTGTCGGTCAAACACATGTAGACATGGGAGAGAGTGACTAAATTCAACTGCACCATCTTTAAAAGTGAATGCACAATAACCACTGAGCCATATAACTTTCATCAATAATACTACCAGCCACAGCCTGTTCACCTCGTGCCACGGAAATACAGAGCAGACAGACTGCTCAACTCCACCTCATCATCCTCTCACTCCTCTCTGCACTCTACATGTTATTACTGCACCACAAACACACACATCACATCTGTGACTCATATATTCTACACATCAACATGTCAATTCCCTCGCACAGACAGACAGACAGACAGACAGACAGACAGACATGACCCCCCACCCCAAATTAATAAATGAATGAATTTAAATATATATCTTGTATATTTCCTTTAAGAAATATCATATATTCTTAATCTATCTTGTTCCATTTTTATTTTATTCTTATTATTTTTGTCCTATTTATGTAATTTCTATATGTAGGTTATATATTGCATGAGAGATTACAGCAAGTTTTGACAGGAGTTTTTCTTTAAGAATGATATTGACAGACTTCTGGCAAATTACATTTTTTATCTGATATTGACAGCTTTTTGCGTATTAATCGTTATGTACAATGTCGCTATCTAATAGATAAGATATAAGATATGACTTTATTTATCCCGCAATGGGGAAATGTAGTTGTCATAGCAGCTCAAAATACAGACACATAGATATAGAAGACGGAATAAGAATATAAAAGAAATGAGAAATATACATACATACATTCTATACACATCATATACATACATTTATATATACACATTTATATTTTATAATAGTATAAATATATATATATATATATATATATATATATATATTAATACTATAATTACTAATATTACTTTGTGTTTGTTTGTTTTGAACTTTGCATTTTACAGATATTGCACATTGGAGAAAATATATTTTAGCATGTTAAATAGGTTAAATAGGTTGTTGCATGCAGTAGATTGAACATCAATTAATAAATATACTAAGTTTGCATATCTGGAAAATGTGTCTTGTAGTTTTGATCCACAAATATTTCTCAATTATAAAAGAAGTGCATAAATGAATAAGGCACAAAAAAAAGCAGTGCAATCAGTTTTATTTACAACAAAAGCAGTTGCACTGCTTTTGTTGTAAATAAAACTGCTTCATCATGACAGGATCTGTCAACAGAAAGATCTGGCATAAATATGACAGAAACTCTAGGCTGCACTGTAAAAAAAAAAAAAAAAAAAGGCAGGACACAATGTGTTAAATATGAGTCTTATTGTTACGGGTTCATATTCACTGTTGGGAGGAGTGACCGAAAATTAGTCTTTAGCCCTCTTTCTCCATCTAGTGTTTGTTAGAATGAACTGCATCTTCAGGAGACAAAAGAACAGCAGGAGGGTTTCTGGCATTGTACTGAGTGGAGACACAAGGTAATCACAAACAATGTTACAACAACAACCTGCAATAAATCTTACCCTGTGTAACACTGATCTAGATAGCTGATATCTAGACATTTTCCATGGTTTTCTTGATAATGATTGTGGTTATTAACAAGAAAACCATGGATAATGTCTAGATATCAGCTCTTAAATTAAAATCTTATGAGCTATTTATGTTGTTATCATTACATTTGTACAAACAAATGTACCTTTGCATTAAAATGAACAAGAAATTGAAGAAAAATATTTTTTTCCATCATTGTATATATAAAAAGTATGTATGTATGGTAAAAAGTACCATATTTAATTGGCCTCAGTAGTGCTCTTAGCATGCATTCATTTATTCATTCATTATCCTTCTCCGCTTGGGCAATTGGGTGAGAGGCAGGGTAGACGCTGGACAGGTCTCTAGACTATCACAGCTCTGACACATTGAGACAGACAATCACACTCTCATTCACACCTACGGACAATTTAGTAACCTAAGTGCATGTTTTTGGACTGTGGGAGGAAGCCAGAGTACCCGGTGAGAACCCACGCTGACACGGGGAGAACATTCAAACTCCACACAGAAGAGCTGCAGGCCGGAGTCGACCCGGCGACTGAGGCAAGAGTGCTAATCACTAGACCACTGTGTAGCCCCTCATGCTACACATGCATATACATAAATGATATGCAGTGGTGGAATGTAATAAGTACATTTACTCAAGTACTGTACTTAAGTACAATTTTGAGGTACTTTTACTATACTTTAGTATTTCCACATTTGTAACTTTATACTTCTACTTCATTACATTTTAAAGGCAATTATTGTACTTTCTACTCCACTACATTTAGCTGACAGCTTTAGTTACTTTTCAGGTCGAAATTTAACATAAAAATACACGATCAATTTAAAATACATTTTGATGCTGATACTTTTGTACTTTTACTTCAGTGAGTTTTGAATGCAGGACTTTTACTTGTATCGGAGTAATTTCACAGTTTGGTATTAGTACTTTTACTGCAGTAAGGGATGTGAATACTTCTTCCACCACTGATGGTATGTCTCGAGAAAAAATACAGGTGATAATTGCTGAATAATGAACAAATGTAGCAAAAAGCAGCTGGGAAACAACATACGTACTATACTAGATCCTGGTCCTGCTGCTGTTGGGGCTTTTATATTGCTGTAGTGGTGTGGGCCATTTCTTGGGGACACAGCACTGCAGCCATCGGTTGTATCAGTCCAACCAACCAACCATATATCTGACCATCCCATGCAGAACAATGCTGCTTGTGGAGCAATAATACAGTTCTTCCTCTTGCACTTGTCATGTTTAAGCATAAGGGTGAAAACATTTTTTTTGTCAAAAAATGAAAGGATAAGGCTGATGTTCTATATTTTATTATTCATTAATTCCATGAAAAGACCAAAAGCAGCAATGTGTTCATTGTCTTTCTCTTGTGTATTTATGATTTCCCCAACCGCTCTGTGGCTCCAAGTTACTGCAGTTATTAACAGATGTTTCTCAAGCATGATTGCATTTGTTGGGGACTCAGCAGCAGATGAAGCCACATTAGTTGCCGTAGTGATAATTTGCTGCAGCAGGATGGTGTATGTTAATTACACTGCAGTGTGTGTGTTCCTGGCAATGAAGGAACATGTCATCCAGGTCAACAGTGCAGCTCACTGGTGTATTTTAATAGATTTGGGACAACAATAGAGCTCTTCGGCATGGACAAAGAAGGTTCGATACATACACAATACTTGCTAGTTGGTTTGGCAGTAAGAAAAAATAACAGATCGCCGTGCTTATCCTTGTAAATCAACCAGACCAAGTCCTTTTAGCATCAATGGGCAGTATCCAACATGGCATTATATGCCCATAGTACAGTGTAAATCGGAACAGAGAGGAACATAACATTTGAAAAATCCTGAAAGCATTAATAATTAGACAGTAGAGGGTAGAGGTGGGGGAAATAATCAGTAGACCATAGTATCACAATATTTTTGCAATATTATATCAATTCATGGCTGCAAAGTATCGATAGTTAGCGTTCCAATGGCTGGCAGTATTTTGAAGTTGTAGCAGGCTCACTTTTAGGAGCATCATATGAAACTAGAAGATCTAATGAATATATTGGCATGTGCGTCAGGATATCGTGTTGGGAAGTTGTCGAAATAATGCAGCAAAGTTAGGCTTTTTTCATGTTTCATTCAAAAAGAATCAGATCAGTGAAGCTAAAAGTTGAGGAAAGTTTGAGAAAATGCTGCAGTTGTTGTCGTCCATACATGTTTGATATCAGTTTAGTTCAGTTTGACTGAATACTTTGTTGGTCAGTCTGTGGGTTTGACTCTCATTGTAGAAAAATAAATAGACTGATTTGACAAAACAATTCTTGATTTAATTAAATTTTGTGGACACAAAATGCAGTTAAACAGTTAAATGATAATATCGTATCATGACTCAAGTATCGGGATAAAATCTTATCGTGGGGCCTCTGGGGTTTTACACCTCTAGTAATAATTCACATTTCATCTTCTACAGAAGTTGGACTTACAAGCAACCAAGTTCTATTGGCCAGTTACCAATGACACGGACAGGCCAACAGCTGCCCAAGTCTCGTTCGAAGACTGTGATACACAATGTGTGTGTATTGTTCTTAAAGGCCTGTATCTATGAGCTACAAAGCCTAAACATGATAACTTCTGTGGGAAACACAAACCAAACCAAACCAAACACATTGCTATCAGAGCTATCAGCCTTCTTATAATTATTCAAATATAAAAATACAAAGGGGGAGTTTGTAAAACAATGAAACAGGATTTAAATTTTGTTGGAGTGCAAGTCGTTTTGAGTAGTTTTGACAAGTGAACATTTTGACTTCATGGCAATGACATGACAACACTTGTTGAGATATTTCAGTTTGGACCAAACTGGTGGACATCATTATCATCCACAGAGCCATGCTGCTACCAAGGCTAAATATCACTTTATACCACTATAAAGTTGTAAGTAACTGAGTTTCAGCCACTGAAACACCAAATGTGTCCATAGCAGTGTGGGACTGGAACTCATCCTCTGCTCGGTGTGTTTAAAATCACTCCACTGTCAGCCATAAGAGTTTCTAACTGGGATCCTGTCAGTCTGACTCCAGCGCTGCATAACTTTACTTGTGACCTAAATAAAGCCTGCATTGAGACCAGTCTGTTTTCTCCGGTTGTGTTTATTCTTGGGCTTTCAATCAATGAACCTGAGACCTTAACAGTATGGAGTTTGGTGACTTTCTTCCCTGGTGACCATATTTTTGGGGTAAATACATTCTAACACATCTCCTGTCCTGGCTGTCATGTTATCTTGTGTGATGCAGGAGAAAACAACATAGACAGGAGCTCCAAGCTGGACTTTGGTTCAGCTTCAAGGTCAAAAGAGACCTATTTGGGGAGGGGTGCTGCGGTGTCCCTGATTTTATAGAGCTCAGAATAAAACCCTGATCGCTGTGGGTTTTCTATCTGCTTCTACTCTGCCTTCCCGTGAAGGCATGGCCACTCGTTTTTCACAGAAAGACGCTTTTATAGAGCTGCAGCCTGCTGACAGGCAGCAAGCGTGTGTTCAGCAGACTTTAATTGTCTGTCGGTAGCAATAAAAGAACCGGTGAAATACACAACCGTAAAAGAGCTGCAGGCTTGAGCCCGGTGCATCCTGGGAGACAGAAATGAAGAAAACACCAGGTTAGGGGCTGATAGAGACGAGATCACACAAAGAGCCTTTCACCTTAAAATTTAAATCACTGGATGCATTTCAGCTTGGAAATGACTCTACCTGAAAGCCATCAATCAGGTTGTGCAATAAAACGTGATGCCAGTGATGTCATCATCTTAATGTCCAGATTATATAATGCATTTATCAAAAATGGCATTTTAAATAGGTTGGAACCTAATGAAATCTGCCACCCTCATAAAAAACACATTTTTTAAATAACTGGCCATTATGACTTTAATGTAAACAAAATATTATCTTAAATAGTCATGCAAAGCAATGTTACAGATTGATTAATATAGTTATCATAGTATCATTGCATCTTAAGTTACATTACACTGATTATGAAGTTATCCAAAAGTATTTAAATGTCGTGTTTTCTTTCTTTGTATCACAGTGCCACCTGCTGGTCATAGCTAGGCACTGCAGAGCATTTCATTTCAGAGACAATTTACAAATCTTTCTATCAGATTCCATACTGATACTGTTAGACTGTTGTTTGTATTTATACTGTTCATTTGAAATATTTGCCATATTTATACCGTTAATCTGTTCATACCTCCATATTTATACCATTTATATCTTCCAGATTTGCTGCTGTCTTTTCTTTGATTTCTTCTAACTTATGTATATTTTTTATAAATTATATTTAATATTTCATGTTTATTGCTGTTTGCACCGAGGATAAGAGGAAAACACAATTTCAATTCTCTGTATTTCCTGTACATATGGCAGCATTGATAATAAAGTTGACCTGACTTGACTTCTGAGCTAACCTGTGGTAATCTAAAAAACTGAATGTTCTTACTGTCTCAAAAGGTCTCATGATAAACCTTCAGGGGTTTTTTTGGTTCCTGTTTAAATGGCAAGGTCACAATAATGGCTTGAACAAACTGGAATTAACAGGCAGCATCAGCACTACTGGAACTGGATCCGGAGATATGAGGTGAAGATACTATATACTGACAAATCACAGTTTAAACCTGTTCAATCTCACCACTGACAAGAAAGCAGAGGGCCCAAAATGTATTGGGGGGAATTCCAACCACATTCTCCTCTGTCATGCAACACTGTGGGGACTTCTTTTGGAAGTCTTCCTTTCGTTTGATGTCTAATTTAAACAGTTAAAATAGCAATTACTGAAGGGAAGAAGGAAAACATCCATATAAAAGCTGATTAACTTAATCTTATAACTAAAGATATTTTAAAATAGATCAAGCTTAGATTACCTAAGGAATTGAGAATAACCCTCAGAATGTCTGATATAACAAGAAGGCCATGCATATACTGCTCACATACATGCAGTATTCAGATCCCTTACTTCAGTAAAAGTATTAATACCACACTGTGAAATTACTCCACTACAAGTAAAAGTCCTGTATTTAAAACTTACTGCAGAAAAAGTACAAAAGTATCAGCATCAAAATGTACTTAAAGTATCAAAAGCAAAAGTACTTGTTATGCAGAATGGACCCACTCAGATTGTTTTATATATTCTAAATACAGTACAGGCCAAAAGTTTGGACACACGTTCTCATTCAATGCGTTTCCTTTATTTTCATGACTATTGATATTGTAAATTCATCAAAACTATTAATTAACACGTGGAATTATGTACTTAACAAAAAAGTGTGAAATAACTGAAAACATGTCTTATATTCTAGTAAGCAAAGGGTGGCTACTTTGAGGAATCTAAAATACAAGACATGTTTTCAGTTATTTCACACTTTTTTTGTTAAGTACATAATTCCATATGTGTTCATTCATAGTTTTGATGCCTTCAGTGAGAACCTACAATGTAAATAGTCATGAAAATCAAGAAAACGCATTGAATGAGAAGGTGTGTCCAAACTTTTGGCCTCTACTGTATATTATTAAATTATTTGTATTGATGCAGTATTGCATGACAGGGCTCTTGTAACTACTTATTATACTGTCACGAAGTTTAATTTAAAAGATGTCTAATCACTTTTATTTGATCTTTTTTTAAATGTTATATTTCGACCTTTAAAAGTAACTAAAGCTGTCAGCTATATGCAGTGAAGTAGAAGTATAAAGTTACATAAAATGGAAATAGTCAAGAAAAGTACAAGTACCTCAAATTTGTACTTAAGTACAGTACTTATGTAAATGTACTTAGTTACATTCCACCACTGGTTATATGTAACATGCAGTGCACAGAACGGCACAGTGAATGAATAAATTTAAATAAAATGAGTTTCAGACGTGTTACACATCTGTGTCTTGTATACAGCTGCATTTAAACATGAATCACAGAGCACCATGTGGCTCAGAAGTGCTGTAAATGAACAGCAAACCCTTTATCTGAACTCACTGTGTGGGGGACGCTGTCACAGATCTGTTGACTGACTTTTTTTTATCCCCCTCACATTTCTAAAAAGTGCAGTGCAGCAAATGTCTCTGCTTTGGTGACTCTGCTATTCCAGACTGGCCAGATATCCACATATAACAGATTTTCAACACATGAACAGGCTCAACGGTTTCAAATAAAAATCTAAAGCTGGAGAATATTTAACCAATAGTGGAAAGTAACAAAGGGCAGCAAGAGGATCACAGGTTCAAATCCAGCTTGGGGCCTTGTGTGTGGAGTTTGCATGTGGGTTCTGTCTGAGTCTTCCTCTGGACTGAGGGAGGAAGACATGCAGTTTAGGGACTAGTGTGGACAGAATGAGATCATGAATAGTTGTCTGTCTCTATGTGTCAGCACTGTGACATTGCTTCCATGGGTGCCCGCAGGCTGAGTTTGGATAAGCGGTTAAGGATAATGGATGGGAAGAAATTAAGAACTTTCAGTTAAGTTCAATTGATACACACACACACACACACACACACACACACACACCTTACTGAAGTAAAAGTACAAAAGTATCAGCATCAAAATGTACTTAAAGCATCAAAAGTAAAAGTACTCATTATGCAGAATGGACCCACTCACATTGTTTTATATATTCCAAATTTGTTATTAGATTATTATTATTATTGATGCATTTATGTAAGTGATTTAATTTAGTAAAGATAGGGCTCATTTTAACTACTTAACATATTGTTATGAGGTAAGCTAAATGTAGTATTGGAGTAAAAAGTCCAATATTTGCCTCAAACAAATATATTGGTTACATAAAATAGAAATACTCAAGTGAAGTACAAGCACCTCGAAATTGTACGGTACTTGAGTAAAAGTACGTAGTTACATTTCACCACTGATCCACACAAATATAAATAATATTGACTCTGTCAAATTAAAAAGCAAAACAACTCAAAAGCATGCTTAAAATCTCGTTTTTGCTATGCGACTGGGTTGGCTATTGACAGGCGCCATTCAGCAGCATATTGTAATACCTATGTTACAATAAATACATTTTGCTGATAAATCTGCACTTCTGCTACTAGAGAGTAACCAGCAAGATAGTACAAATAAATCTGAGGTCTGCTCACACAATGCCTTAATGGTCTCCTTTCCCTCTAAATACATCCATGGCCAAGCCTGTACAAATCTGAAAAATTATCCACAGTCAAACACATGATAAGTGAGGTACATTTTTAGACTCCTCATGCACCAAAGAAGTCTGTTTCAATGTTTCTGCTTGGCCTATAGTAGACCTGGGGGGAAAAATCGATACAACATAGTATCGTGATATTTTGCATGGCAATATTATATCGATTCATGGCCGCCAAGTATCGGTATTAAGCGTCAGTATTTTCGTCATGTTTTTGTCCGGAGGCCGTAGCTGGCTCACTTTTAGGAATATACTGATACTGGTATCATATGAAACTAGAAGATCTGAAAGATCTATGGGCACCAATATTCGTCAGGGAAGTTGTCGAAATAACGCTGCAAAGTTTAGAGGGTTTTAGCTACATGCTAAAGATGGTGGAACCAGGTATGAGACTCCGTTGTGACGTTAATTCATAGACACAGCCGTATCGAAGCTTTACAGAGCAGTGAAGCTTAAAGTTGAGAAAAGTTTTAGAAAATGCTGCAGTTGTTGTCGTCCACACATGTTTGATGATCAGTTAAGTTCAGTTTGACTGAATACTTTGTTGGTCAGTCTGTGGGTTTGACTCTCATTGTGGAGAAATAAAAAGACTGAATGTGATGATGAATAGATTGAGAATTTTCTCTTATTTGACAAAACAATTCTTGATTGAATGTAATTTTGTGGACACAAAATGCAGTTAAACAGTTAAATCGCATGATATTGTATCTCAATACTCACCATATTGCAAAATGCTTAAAATCGCAATAATATCGTATCGTGACTCAAGTATCGGGATTAAATCGTATCACGGGGCCTCTGCTGATTTACACCTCTCTGTAATCCCCAGTTTTCCACTAACTTCTTCTTACTGATTCCTCTGTTAGGCTGTCTGATTGTTCCTCATCCAACTACCACTCAAAATGTTGTTTACCATAATTATTGTCGCATGTTAACAATAATCCTTCCAGTGATCTGTCAGTGATCTGTCATGCATCTTATTATGCACACAATGGAGTAAGGCCTGATGGAAAGGGCTGTATGATCATGAAGGTAATCCCATTTAGGAGGCAGTTAGGCATTTTTTAGCCTCAATTATGCAGATTAATTATTTATAAGGCATTGGTTGAAATTAGCCAAATTGTGTCAATTGTGTGTTTGACGTTTGATCTCAGCTGCAGATGATAAGAGTATCACTAACTAGCTTAGGTGCACCATGGTTCCTCTTTTCCTTCAAACAGAGCTGAGCAGCACCACTGTGTGGCTGTACAGACCCTGTCAGCAGCTGGACCAGGTCTCCCTGTTATTGCTCTGGGCGAAACACGGTAACAGCGAAACTACATTTATTCCAAAGCGACCTCGACCTTCAGACACACAAGGTCACCGAGGGAAATGCAAATCCAGCTCCATAAATATGTTTTAATTCTCCTAATGCGTTCACTGGACCGATTTAATGAAAAATGCCTCAATTCCCCTGCGACTCGTTTTATGGAAAACAACTCCTGAAGGCGAGAAGCAGAAACAGAGAAATTACTATCTGTTTTGACATGAATTCCGTTTCTTCTTCACCATTCCTCGCCGACACCCCCCCACCCCCCCAAACACACACACACACACACACACACACACACACACGGAGAAAAAAGAGGCAGAGTGGGAGTTTCAGGCCTCTTTTTTGTGCTGTAAAACTTTATAGCGATCTGGGGCCCAGTTGTCATGGTACCCGGTTATACGAGCTTGGCCGGGGGGGTCGCTGGGGGGTCCCCCACCATTTGCTTAAGTGTGTGTGTTGGTGTGCGTGTGCGTCGGCAACTCTTCTTCTGTTTATAATTATGGAGAAAGTAGGAAGAGAGATCATTGGCATTTTTTTTGAAAGAAGACTGCTTCTTTCTGCACGCGCGCGCGCGCGCGCGCGCACACACACACACACACACACACACACACGATTTACAACAGGGGCCACTACCCCCTTACTCCTGGGACTTCAACGTCAAATCTGTCCACAGAGCGGCAGAGAGAAACGGGAAAGACCGATTGACAGAAAATGTGAAAAATCATCCTCCATCTCTGAGTTTGATCATCTCCGTGCGTCCTTCGTCACCCGCCTGCAGCCTGGAGCATGCACGGTGAGTCTCCGCTGGGGATCTCCCGTTGTAACACATTACTATTCGACATGTGGTGATATTCAGTGTAAATTGGCCATTTACAGACAGATTTGACTCATTGCCGTGAGGTTACAGCGGTAGACCAGCAATGCTGACAGTGACATGAGATTAGTATTACGGGCCTGTCTGGACACCACATGTGGCCTCGTCCACAGACCGTGGATCTAACGGCTTATTTTTACCCAACATCCATCTGGTCTTCATACGCGGCTAAAACTTCTATTAGCTCTGGGTCATCCAAAAACATGCGGGGTATTTTGGAACATTTGTCTCAAAAGAAAACAACCAAAAACAAGATTCATCCCAGACTGTTGATTATCATGTTAACGGGCCGTTAGACTAAGACACAGGGAACTGCATTAATTCAGCCTAATGGGACTTTTACGCACACTTCAAACCCAGATGAAAGTGAATCTTTAACTTCTCAGTACTGGTACTAACACAGCCAATGCGTGATGTTTTATTGATAATATTAAGAGATGATCAAGTCACTTTAATTGTAGGCCTATGATTAGTGAATACATAATAAATTAATGTTAACGCACATATGAATTAGGGCCACAAAATCATTGCATACAATCCTCAAGACTGGCGCAAGGCTACCTTTAGTGTGTATGAGACGCACCGGGCTTGACATAAGCTGTAACGTAAACTCATTGGCGGCAGTATTATAGGCGCCCTCGGGGCGGTTGGGAGCGGAGGTGGACCGCGGGCAAACCATCTCCGGACTTTGAGACCGGTGTCCGTGGCCGTGTGAGACCAATTTGTTATTTTCATTTAACCCGTGTGACCTGCTCCCGAATCTTAGTCAATCGGTTTGCCCAAAATACCATTTCCTGTGAACACGGACTTTTATTTTGAAAAACCATTAACATTTTAGTTGCGGAAAGTGACACAGCCATTTATATACAGTCTATGGACACAGCCTTTATGGCCCGTGCAAAATCGAAGCAAATAGGGTGTCACTGTGCGTTGGTGTCAGACGCCGAGGACCGTGATGAAACGTCGATATGTGACAAGTAGGGATAAAACCATGTTTCCAACTTTCCTGTGGAGTATTTTGTCATTTATATTTTGCTGGACAAAAAAAACAGACTATAATTTGAAAATAAAAGTCTATCTGGCTATCACCTGCCTATCTGTTCCTGGTAACTAGCAGGTCCATTATTTAGTAAAAGTACTATTACAACACTGTGAAATTACTCCACTACAAGTAAAAGTCCTGCATTCAAAACTTACTGAAGTAAAAGTACAAAAGTATCAGCATTAAAATGTACTTAAAGTATCGAAAGTAAAAGTACTCGTTATGCAGAATGGACCCACTCAGATTGTTTTATATATTCTAAATATATTATTACATTATTTCTATTGATGCTTTTATGTAAGCAGTGTTTTAATTTAGTTAAGTCAGTGTTATTAAACTACTTTATATACTGTTACAAGATTTAATTAAAATGTTTAATCACTTTAAATGTATCATGTTTTATGTTAAATCTCAACCAGAAAGTAACTAAAGCTGTACAATATTTGCCTCAAAATGTAGTGAAGTAGAAGTATAAAGTTACATAAAATGGAAATACTCAAGTAAATTAGAAGTACCTCAAAATTGTACTTACTTACTTGTACAGTACTCGAGTTAATGTACCGTGCTACTTTCTACCACTGGTAGCTAGCAGCTTAAAGAAAGAAGTCTCTTTCGTGTTTGGTGAAAATGTCCCCTTAGAAAAAGATATTTAATCAAAATATGATCAGATATCTCATGCTGCAATTCTCAAGAAAGTTGATTGCTGAGTGTCATTCCAGGTCTTCAAATAATGAGTCAGTGAGGTTCTTCAAATATCACCCAAAGCTTTGTAAAGAGACTCAGATATCAGATATCTTTCTCCAGACAGAAATAGCAATTGGAAAACATATGCTTAAGAACTGACAAATGTACTTAGAATACTCGTTACTCACACTCAAGTAGCATCTTGTGATTAGTCGTGATGTAATAACCTTCATTATAGCGAGATTAACTGTAAGCAACTGAGCAAAGTAATTTGTAAACCTACATTTAGGTGTTTTATCGTGAGTGAGGGGTGTACATTTTAATGGTGGGCCACCTTAAAAAATCCATTGTGATGAATCATCAATTGCTTAATTTATGAAATACCTTGATAATTTTCCATTGGAAAACTGTGTTAACCACTTACATGACCTCAAGATCAAAGCAAGATCCCAGTAGGCTAAAAGAGTAAGGGGAAAAGGGGAAAAGAATAGATCCAGTAAGCAGATCAACTAGCCTATAATATTTAATGATGAACTAAATAACACAAAATAATGAATTGATTAAAATGTAAGGGAGCTCCCCTTCGTCCAACTGAATCCAAAGTATTACACACAGGAAACAGCTGCACAACTTCCAGCTTTATGAGAGGACACTGATTCGATCAGACTTGATGTGTCTGACAAATTAACATTTCATTAAAATTGCTGGAGCCGTCAACCCATAACATTATCAAATGAAGGTAAAACAGGTTGCCCCCACAACCAGTAGTGGAAGAAGTATTCAGATCCTTTACTGAGTAGAAGTACTAATACCACAATGTAAAATGACTCCACTACAAGAAAAAGTCCTGCATTCAAAACTTACTGAAGTAAAAGTACAAAACTATCAGCATCAAAATGTATAAAGTATCAAAAGATAAAGTACTTGTTATGCGGGCAACCGCACTCTTTTGTTAAATTGTTAAAAGTATTACTAGAGTATTATTATTATTATTGATGCAATTATGCAAACAGTGGTTTATTTTCTCAAGCCAGTGCTCATTTTAACCACTAAATACACTGTTATAAGGTTTAATTAAAAAAAATGTCTAGTCATTTTAAATTGTTTTTTATGTTAAATCTTGACCTGAAAAGTAACTAAAGCTGTCAGCTATATAGTGGAGTAAAAAGTACAATATTTGCCTTGAAATGTGGTGAAGTAGAAGTATAAAGTTACATAAAATGGAAATACTCAAGTAAAGTACAAGTACCTCAAAATTGTACTTGAGTTAATGTACCGTGTTACTTTCTACCACTGCCCACAACACACTTCCTATAAAATAATATGCAGACTTAGTCTACATGATGGCAGGATGTGTTGTTCACTGTAACTAACGTTCGTCAAGACAGTTTTTTAGACCCATATTGAGGCTATTAAATGCCTCTATCACATGTGTATTCCCTCATTTCCACATTATAGATGCTTGCATTTAATTAAATACATTTTCTCAAACCAGTAGTATTTATTCATTTGATGACCAAATATAAATAATAATATTTATCTAACGTATTTGTGATATGTTCTGTCTTTGTGCTCGTTTTGGTTTCACACTGATTCAGCCACAAAATGTAAATATCTCTCATTCTTTATATTGTAAGTGTTGATGATGCTGCCTCTGTGTCAGTGGTGGATGAAGTATTCAGATCCCTTACTTAAGTAAAAGTACTAATACCACACTTTGAAATTACTCCACCTCCTCTACAACTCCTCTACAAGTAAAAGTCCTGCATTTAAAACTTACTAAAGTAAAAGTACAAAAGTATCAGCATCAAAATGTACTTAAAGTATCAAAAGTAAAAGTACTCGTTATGCAGCATGGACCCACTCAGATTGTTAAATATATTCGAAATATATTATTAGATTATTAATATTGATGCATTTAGGTAAGCAGCGTTTTAATTTAGCAAAGATAGGGCTCATTTTAACTTTTTAATATACTGTTATAAAGTCTAATCACTTTTTTTTTTTTTAAGTTTAATATTCATGTTTTTCATTTTAAATCTCGACCTGAAAAGTAACCGAAGCTGTCAGCTAAATGTAGTGGAGTAAAAGTATAAAGTTACATAAAATGGGAATACTCAAGTAAAGTACAAGTATCTCAAAATTGTACTTAAGTATAGTACTTGAGTAAATGTACTTAGTTACTTTCCGCCACTGCTCTGTGTTTACAAGGTGGTCAAAAGGTTGAACAGGGAGGTGTGTCAGAGGAAACGGCGACACCCGGAGGCAGAAATGATGCATTACATCCGGCCCTTCACATTCCCTGTCCAGTTAGTGACAAAAGCAGTTTGCTGTGGTTTGAGAAGCCATCATCATCATCATCATCATCATCATCATGTGTTTATACAGTCGCCCCCCTTTTCTTTCTCTTCTTCTGGACTCTATTGTCAGATTCTGTTTTAAGTTCTCCAAAGTAGCAGCAGCTGCATGCCTGCACGACAGGGACATGCAATAGTTATTTAAATCTTAGGACAGACAGCTTGCATCGATATAAACATACACCGAATTTAATTTCGCTTCATTCAAACGTGCCATGATGTTGTTTGTATTTCAGCGAGACACCATTCAGCTAACAACCATGACCAAGACTTAATCCTCTTTTTATGTTTTTTTCTTTTTTTTCAATTACGGCACTATTACAGCTTATATTAGGCTAATGCTAATGTTTGTGCAAGCGGGTGCGATTTAATCGTGCATAAGGCTATTCGGAAAATATTGATATGTTGTCATATCCATCCTTTCTATGCCTAAAATATACGTAAAAGCAAACATTTGAAAACTTTCCAGTGTAAATTAACTGGCAGCGGCTTGGCCTCCAAAGTATTTTATTTAAAGTAGTTTATTACTGTATTGTAAAAATGCACTGTCTTACTAGAAATACATTTTCAGTAGGCTATATTACTGTAGGTCTATTTTTTTTTTAAATATACGTTTTTTTTCAGTAAATGACAGAATATTTAGCCTACAGTACACTGTTAAACTTTTCAGTGTAAATTCAGAGTAAATACCTGGAAATAACGGCTCTTAAAGTGCTTTATTCTCCATGATTATTTCCAATATAGTCTGACACTCTTTGACATCAATACAGTAGAGTAGCTACTATTCAGACTTCATCTAAGGTGTCTTACAGTATACTATTTTTAAAGAGTTATTATGTGAATATTATTTTTTGCGAGGACGATATTGCCATTGTTTGTGAGGATACAGAAATAAATATCCATCTACATATATTTAGAGATATTTTTATTAGTATGTAGCAATGTTTTAGAGACATAAGATTGCACAACCGGAACACACCAAACAGCTTTCCCACGCTTTGATTAAAAACAGAATGTAAAGTTTAAAAAAAGAAGTAAAATGAGTACAAACGATTCAACGAGATGACAACAAAATCCCTGCTCCCTTCTCCTTTAGCAGTGGGCAGCTATTGACTTGTGCTGCATGTGACTACATCCTCAGCTTCTCCCCATGCATTCCTCGGGAACATAAGAGTAGTTCATGAGCATCCGCTCTCGTCTTACAGCGATGTTCAGGCCTAATCTGAGGGGAAATTCCACAGCGGGCTGCTGCATTGAACTGGACTGTAATTGGATGCAGCTTGGGAGTCAGGCCGTCTCCGCCTCGGCCTCCTGCCCGCTCTCAGGCTTCCAAACAAGCGTGCTTCTCATTTGGAGCGGCGGTGAAATATGGAAAGAGTGCGTTTTAATGACGCCAGCAAGTCGATTTACCGTTATAATTTAAAAAAAGAAGGAAAGCGAGCAGCAGCGAGAGCAGGGGGCGTGGCCTGGTATTGAACATCACACTGCCATTGGTCGCCTGACAGGAAGCGTTTCTAGACAAAGTCTGACTGTAAACGATGGCCCCCACCTAGCAGCAATGTCAGAGAGCAACACACACACACACACACACACACACACACACACACACACACACACACACACACACACACACACACACACACAGTGAAGGTAGATCTCCTTTAACTCTTTCGCGTCCTCTGTGCAGCCCAAAGCCTCCAAGGTAATCCAGTCACCTGCCGCCGCTGATGCAGGAGCAGCGACTTGCACGACATGCAGCCTTTACCGGAGAGCCTCCACCGGAACAGAATGGACCGAGGCACACCTTAACCGCCCCGTGGTTCTGAATGTGTTTACAGTTTGCAGCATTTCCCTCCTCCGCCACATCCTCCTCCTCCTCCACCCCACGTCACTCAGGGACCGAACCGGCCGCTCAGGTCCACAATGCCGCCTGCAACCGGACACGTGCCCGGTTTCAGCAGCCTCGTCCCGCGTCATCATCACCACCACCACGGCAAGCTCCGTGGGTCGGCTTCGTCACAGCTGAGACAAACTTCCCCCGTTTAAAGTCCACGTAGGCAGTCCATGTCACCTTTTTTCCCCCGGGGGACACCTTCGCCGTTTCAGTTTCCTCGAGGACAAGAGAGAGACCCTTGGCAGGTGGCAAGGTGAAATAACGGGAGGGAAGAGCGGAGAATATCTCATTCGGTCCAAAACAGTCGCAGGGACAGCGACAGCAGCTGCGGCAGCACCGAGGAGGACGGAACCGGGACTACAGACACAAGGTATGGACTGAGGAGGACAGAAGGGGAGAGGATGACAGGATGTCCAGAGGAATTATTGAAAGAAGTGTGTGTGTGTGTGTGTGTGTGTGTGTGTGTGTGTGTGTTTGTGTGTGGAGGGGGTGGGTGCAAGGTGACTCCTCTGTCTGTCTTTCCTTCCTGTGTCTGCCTCACACTGTCTTTCAGACTTGGTTTTATTTCGTTTTATGGCGGGCTCTTACACACAAAGGGAGTCATTTTCACCTCTCGCCGCCGCTGAGATGAATTTATTGCTCCAGCGGGGCTGAATTGCCCTCTTCCCGTGGCCGGCAGCCGGACCGGAAGGGCCGAGCGAGACGAACTTTAGTGTCCCCTCCGGACAGCGCTGTTTGTCCTCGTTCTTCACGCCTGTTTTGGCAGGCAGAGCAAAATGAAGGGACATATTTGGTAGCCTATGTAGGCCTCTATGGACACTTCAAAAGTAAAGGACCTGAATGGAGAATGGAATAAGTTCGTAAATTAAAGTAAAAAGATAGCAGGTTTGTAGGTAAATAAAGGTGCATTTCATCGTAGGCCTATAGATCTTGAACCTCACCATCCCAGTTGCAAAAATAGTTGGGACACTGTGCATTTAAACAGAATGTTTTGCATAATAATAATAATGCATACTGATTTTATTTACAATAGGCCTATACCGCACTACAACTGTTTTGGAATCAGGGTTTTAGGCCTGCGTTAATTCAGTGTTATAGTTATAAAGTTAGTTAGTTAAAAACATAACATCATATACTGTACTTCCGGTTACATCTTCGTCCACAACACAATAGCGCGCGCACACGCACACTCTCTCTCTCTCTCTCTCTCTCACACACACACACACACACACACACACACACACACACACACACACACACACACACCGCAGTGCATCTGCTAATTATTAGGCCTACAGAATTTATAATGCTAATTTAATTGTATTACTATGAGAAATTTAATTTAATTTTATTGAACGTGGATTCTTCCCTCAAACAGTTAACAGCCAAACACTCACAATCCGCCTGTATTACAGCTACAAGGCAGCAGCGTGTTTATTTTCACCCAAAAGGCCCAATCTATTTTCTTAGATTTAAAAAACATTATAACAACATTATACTGGAAAGATACAGCTATTGCTTTTAGTAAACACATTTTAACCCCCTTTTAAACAGTGACCAAACTAAATAAATAACAAGCTCGCGCCTTGTAGTCAGTCACATCTGCCTCTGTTTTACAGCACTATCAACATACCATCATATTCAATATATAGGACCGAAAATATAATTATCTGTCAGTTATCTGTCTACGATAAAAGGGACTAGAATGGACGTAGAGGCATTGTTGAAAAAAAACAAAACACCTAGATATAGAAGACAGAATAAAGAATATAAAAAGCAAGACAAATGTTATACACATTATATAGGCTACATACATTTCTGCTATTTGGCATTTATTAATAATATATAATTTTGTGTTTGTTTGTTTTCCTGAAACTGCTTTGCTATTTAAAAAATATTGCACGTTGGAGAAAATATATTTTAGCATGTTAAATAGGTTGTTGCATGTAGGCCTAGTATGAACATGAGGTTTTCTGCTGCGTAGTTCTAATAATTTTTATAGTTTCACCTTGAATCTGCTGGTTTGAGACTGGGAGCTGGGATGCCATGTTGGAATAGTTTCAACTCAGTGGGATAGACGGATGTCGTCGTAAATTATCCTTATTAAACCTATATATTTCGACCCAAAACGAACAAATTTCTGTCAAAATCCAAAGAAAGTACATCATGGTTTAGTATTAGCGGCGCTGCCTGCTGCTCCTTTAACAGCGAGTCTAGAAGAAAGAAGCCCAACGATACGGCGACGTGTTCCCGGGTTAAAAAAAAAAAAAAAAGCTGGGATGCTGTCAACGTAAATGAAAACAGAAGGTATCAAAATCAGAATGATTGTAATATTTAAACCTCAACTTTCCCAGTTTGAGCATAAAGCATATTGTCGCAGTTGTAGGTTGCAAAGGCTTTGCAAATTTGTTTGTATCCCTTTGTAACCGGGCTTGTAACTACAGCATTTCGAAGCAAAGTGAAAGTTGGAACATCTCACACTCTGCAAAAGAGAAACAATACTGCAGAGACCAACAGATATAATATGGTTTTAATATTATCTCAGTGCTGTTTACAAGATGTATGCTTGGACAGATAACTTCAAGCATTCTCAATAACTTGACTTCATGAGACTTCATTTTATGCGTTTGTTGTAGTTTTGATATCTATAATGAAATGTAGCCTGTACAAATGACACCGGATCTGTCAGATGATGTAATAGGAGAGCAGCCGTGACGTCCTATAATGCTGCAACTAAATGTTGAATAATAATAATAATAATAACAATGTAGCCTTTTAATAATAACATAATATAGCCTTATAATAATAATAATAATTATTATTATTATTATTATTACTATTATTATTACTACTACTACTACTATTATTATTTTATAACAGGGTCACTTCCTTGTAAACGTAAATTTTCAATGATATTTATTAGGCAGATTATATATATATATTTGCTGATATACAGTAGCCTGACAGTAAGAATGAGGCAACGTGATTATAGCGGTAAAACACGAAATGTTTTTTAATTTATAACGTTTATTTCTAATGATGACGTGTTTCCTCATAGGAGTCAACTCACACTGACAGTTTCTCTTCGGTACAGCAATGATCAACAATAGGTGACAAAGTATTTCCGAAATATTAAACAAATAATAAATAATAGAGAGAGAGAGTGTGTGTGTGTGTGTGTGTGTGTGTGTGTGTGTACGTGTGTGAGGATAAGAAACGAATTTAAATACTAGGCTATATAAATATGTTTGTTCAAAAAAAGATAAATTAAATTAAATTAGACAACACCATGACCCCAATGAAATTCCACGGTTTCTTATCCACTCACGTAGGCTGTATAATAAAAAATAAAAAAAAGTATGCGGGATTTTATATAAAGTATTAGTAATTATAAATGACCTGAGATATGGATATGTTCATAGGGGAGCCCAGTCAGAGGAGACCTGTCCGGCCGTCCGTCAGGCCTGCTGGCCGGCAGAGAGCCGAGAGGAAGACGCGCCGTCAGGACGGTCCGGACCTCCAGGAGCCGCAGAGCCTGCACCAGGAGCCGCCCAGACCCGAGAGCGCCGCCTAGAGATCAGCGGGACCGTTTACCTGATACGTTAATTCGGCAGGTGAAGATCTGCTTCCAGCACCGGAGGATGAAGATGGAAAAGCGTTTGTAGGCTACAACCGGAGCAGCGGGGCCGCGCATGCACCATCAGATCAACAGTAAGGGACGTATGAAGGACATGGAAACAGAGCCCGAGGAAAAGGAGGATGTGGGCTGCAGCGCTGGATCAAAGACAGCTTATTATATCCGGCCTTGTATTCTTTTTTTAAAGGACAAAGTGGACAGTTTAACGGGACATCGTGATAAACTACTATGGAAGTAAAAATATCAGGTTTAGAGATGTTGCCAGAAACTTTCAGATTTTCTAAGTTTGATTCCAGTATGGTGGTTAGTGGACAAACAAACAATATAAGAGTCCAAATCTAACATGAACTTTCACTGTGTGTCGGCTGATCGCTCACAGACGTCCGGGAAGAGGACAGGCTGGATATACCAGGGGTGGGAATTTGTCTTGTTTTTACAACTTTCTTTTTTTTTTTCTAAAGTTAGTATCCCATTACAAATCGAATCTGAAGCGCTTTAATTCATACTAAATTAAATTAAATTAAATTTTATTTTCATTTCTCATCCAGGCAACTTGGACGCAGTCTGCCTGTCTTCGTCTAATGGTGAGTGTGTGCCCTTTTTCTGTGCATAATGACAGAAGGTTGTTGAGTAAAAGGCCACAGACTTTTTACAGCGTGATGGCTGTTGATTTGTAGTAATCACTTTATTTATTATTTACTCTGAAGTCTGAAGGGTGATATAATGAGGAAACAATGTACACTCTACTATTTAAATGTGTCGGCTTGGATTTTTATAAATTTAATTTGTTCAAAACTTGACTCAAACTCTCACTTAATCACGTGCTGTCTTCTGACTAGATCCATGCTTGTGTTGTAAGAACTCTAAGATGTATAAAAGCGTCTGCTAAATGTTTAATAAATGTTTAATTATTTGTCATTTTGATCACCAAAAAAGAGTCACAATTATTTAAATATGCTCATAAAATACCAGTGGTGGAAAGTAACCAAGTACATTTACCCAAGTACTGTAATTGAGTACAAATTTAAGGTACTTAAACTTACTATTTAATGTAACTTTATACTTCTACTTTTCTAGATTTTGAGGCAAATATTGCACTTTTTACGCCACTACATTTAGCCGATTTGGT
The DNA here is from genome assembly GCF_030273125.1 of Centropristis striata. Taxonomy (NCBI): domain Eukaryota; kingdom Metazoa; phylum Chordata; class Actinopteri; order Perciformes; family Serranidae; genus Centropristis; species Centropristis striata. The sequence continues at coordinate 14,633,342 of NC_081529.1, read as the reverse complement.
TGAGATTTAACATAAAAACATGATAAATTTAAAGTGATAAGACTTTAATTTTCTTAATTAAACCTCATAACAGTATATAAAGTAGTTAACATGACTTCTATGTTAACAACATTATAATGCTACTTACATAAATGCATCAACACAAGTAATTAATATTTAGAATATATTAACAATCTGAGTGGGTCCCTTCTGCATAATGAGTACTTTTACTTTTGATACTTTAAGTACACTTTGATGCTGATACTTTTGTACTTTTACTTCAGTAAGTTTGGAATGCAGGACTTTTACTTGTAGTGGAGTAATTTCACAGTGTGGTATTAGTACTTTTACTGAAGTAAGAGATCTGAATACTTCTTTCATTGTATAATACACACCATGTGAAATGTTCCCCAGTTACTGAATCTCCCAAAATCACACAAAAAAAAAATCATATGCAGGACATACTTTCAGTATCCTCATCAGCAAGAAATGTCGTTGTAACTTTTAAGTGAAAATCACAATAACTGCATATTCCTAATTTTTTTTTTGAGAACAATTTCTTTTTCTCTGTGCATGATCATGTTTTACTATGACACATGTAGCCAAAAAGAGCAAGAATCATCATCATCAAAAAAAACAACATAAATGGTGATTATTTATCTATTGTAGTGCTGAATTCTTATTTCTAATAATAAATAGACTGTTATAAAAGCAGCAAGTGCTTCCTATTGTAAACACGATGAAATTCCATAATTATGTCTTATTATAATTCTGCATTTAGCTTGCCTTCATGCATCTCCTCTCTGTCCAGCTGTAATTTGACTTGAAATAAAACAGTCAGGGATGGTTCAACTGTGATACACAAGCAGACAGCTTTATATTTCATCACATGCTTCCCATTGTTTGGCCTTAATTTTTAATCTGCTATTCATAGGCTCTAATCAGTAGTGGAATAAGTATTCAGATCCCTAAAGTACTAATACCACACTGTGAAGTTATTCCACTACAAGTAAAAGTCCTGCATTCAAAACTTACTGAAGTAAAAGTACAAAAATATCGGCATCAAAATGTACTTAAAGTATCAAAAGTAAAAGTACTCGTTATGCAGAATGGACCCACTCAGATTGTTTTATATATTCTAAATATATTATTGAATTAATGTTGTTGATGCATTTATATAAGCAGCATTTTAACTTTCTCATGGTAGGATTCATTTTATCTTCCTAATATACTGCTATGAGGTTTAATTTCAACAAATGTCTCATCACTTTAAATGTATCATGTTTGTTTAATGTTAAATCTCGACCTGTTAAGTAACTAAAGCTGTCAGCTAAATGTACTGGAGTAGAAGTATAAAGTTACATAAAACCGGAATACTCAAGTGAAGTACAAGTACCTCAAAATTGTACTTAAATACAGTACTTGAGTAAAATGTACTTCCTACCACATGGCTATAATGTAGTGTGCTGTACTACATTAAATATGAGTAATTTGTTGACATTTTCTGCTGAGAGCATCAATAAAAACAACAAATAGAAATAACATTGTAGTAAGTAAATAGGTTTTCACACAAGTACTGCCACTGCTGTTGTAGTAATATAACTGGCCACATATAGTATTAGTCACAGATAGTGATTGTACTAGTGGTAAAATTGGCAGTTCTAGCTGAAATATGCAATTCTGTCATATCATATTTATGCCAATACAACTCTACCAGTTTCTACTTATGCTGTTCTGGTTGATTTCCCATCTCACTCCAGTCTGTGGGAAACATGTTGGTGGTTCTACTGGTCTAATATTTCCCGTGAGAGCTTTCCAACTTCTATTTCTGTTTTTTCTGATTCCAATTCCCTGTTACGTTTAAAATACTAGAGATACAAAAGGGAAAACATTTTCCATTATCGTTTAACCCTCCTGTTATGGTGTGGGTCAAATTGACCCATTTCAAAGTTTAATCTAAGAAAAAAAAAAAAGTTACGTTTTTTTTCATAAAAATAAAAAAATAAAAATGTAAAATATATATTTTTAAATCAATGTCATGTAAAACCATTGTATTTCATAAAAGTTTTAACGTGCATTTTTAATGAAAAACTAGTGAATTTTCCTCATTGAACCATGATCTGTGAGAAGTAAAGAACACCATTGCACTAAATATTGATTGAAATGGTTAGTTGAGTTAATCATGAAATATAAACAATGTTTATTGTGATTTTTTTTTTTTTTACACTTTTGGATAATTAAACAGGCTCAGTAACATTATTGCTGTTCCTGAAAAAAGAACGTAACAGGAGGGTTAATTATAGATACATTTTTTTTTTTACTCAATAATGCGTTTAAGAGCAATTCAGAGGCTGCCTAGTAGCAATATGAGTGACTGTGTTATCCATAATGTCAAAAACCGCAGCTCTGCATTGAATTCTGCCTAAAGCAACACATACTGTACTGTAGTTCATACAAATCCACCGTGACATCAGATCTAGTGGTAATGTCAGTATCAGATGTACCGAGAGAACAGGACTAAATGACCCCTGGTTGCACACTGCATATCTAGTTTTCTGCTTCCCGCAGCTTAAATGCTCCAGACAGCGACTGAAGAGTGGAGTCGGCTCTAAAATATCCTCTTACAGTACATATTTATTCAGCATACCAAGTTGAGTTGTTGCTGGTACTGCACGTGCACATGATAGGGCCAGGTTATAAATCATGCTACAGTTGGAAATCCCAAGGACAGTGAGTCAGCAACAGATCCATGTTCCTCAACCTGACCATCACCCTGTTTCACTGCAGGCTAAACACAGCACTCTGAGTCATTGTAGTGCATGAGAAGTGACCCACGGGGCTTCAATGTGGAGCTTTGATCAGGAACACATGGCTGAACTTCCTCTGCTGCTGCTGCAAGAGCCAGCTGCTGTCCGTTTGTCGGGAGAGGAGAGGAAAGTTGCAGCGTAAAGTAAAGCAATACTGACTGTCAGTGGAGAGAAAATAGTCAAAGAGCAGAGCGGGCCAGACAGGAGAAACCAGAAGGAAATAAACAAGGAGAGGAAATGGATGAGAGATAGAGAGAAAAGTAATAAAGGAAGGAGAGAGGACGGTTTCCAGACTGCAGGTCTGAAGGCGCCGTGTTGAGACAGCAACATTTCTGCAGCGCCACACTGTCTCCTGCTTCATCTCATCCCTGTCCTGTCTGCCTCTGTGTCTTTCTGCGAGCCTCTTTCCTCTTCCCATCTGTCTCTCTCTCCCACCTTTACTTTTTACCAGGGGGTAATTGACCAACTACTTTATTGGTGGTTAGAGGAAGTGGAGGAGGCAGTTGTGCCAGTGGTGTGTATTACTGCATAGTGTGGCTTTTTTTTTTTTTTACGGCCGTCTTATTGCCCCTTATTGCCTATTGGCGGTCAACAAAAGACACTCCAAAGGATGGTTTGGCCTCCTGGAAAGTCTGGCTTCTTTGTCGTCCTTCCTGTCTGTCTCATGCTCTCTTTTGATGACCGGCTTTGTTTCTCGGGTGGCTGATTGTCAAAGAGATATTCATCCCCGTCCCCTGACATGATTCCTAAATACAATTTTCTGACCTGTATGCCAGCTGACCTCTCAGACTTCTTCATCACCTTGCAGCTTTAGACGATCGCGCAAAAGCTCGAGAGGTTTTCCCCAAACTTCTTTTCACATCAGGGTCCCACAGTTGGATATTCATTAAGCCGAGCAGGAACCTGGTACTGAAGGGATTTTACTTGTTAGATATGATTTACTGCAGCAGTCTGACCTCCTGCTGCTGGATTCAGTCACATGCACTCTAATCATTTGATTATAACCAGAGGGAGGCAATACTGCAGCTCTGAGTTATTGTACTTGTGTGACGTGCAACTGTAATTCAATTAACATGGATTTGCATTTGTCAGTCTTTCAGATGACTCTGTGCATATATGAAACATAGCTTTCATTTTTTTGGTTGTTTTGATTTTGTATCCCAAATGTGAATGATATGCAAAGCAGACCAGTGTGGTTTGCTCAGGGCTTAACAGTGAAACTAATTAAAGAATCTGATAGTCGGAGTAATAAAGTTTATTTTAATGTGTTCCGCAAAGTACAGAATATATAAAACAATAAAAAGCAACTAAATTCCTTAATTGTCCAGCCATGTCCCTGGGCTCTATCCTGAAAACTGCACATCCTTGCAAGCATTAAAGGCAAACTCTGGCTTAGTGCAACTGGGATCTTTTTCTCATTGGTTAGGCCATCTGGTAAGTCATTACATCATTGACCTCGCTAAAAAGTCCAACAGGGCAAGAAACACATGCAGTCGGATGATTTAACAGGCTTTTAAAAAGCACAGTTCAGCCGGATCATTTAAGCCAGTATATTTGGAGGTAAATAACATATATGTGTGATTGGTTTCCAGATTACTCATAATAATAATAATATGTAAACTGTATACAATTTGCTGACTAGTATAGATAGATGTGAATGTGAAGGCTTTCTGTCAAAGGTAATGACAACTGTGCTGTTACATTGTTATGGCACCACTAAACCTCTTGCTGTGGTTGGGGGGTTGGTTGCGCAAAGCATGTGACTCCACCATGAGGTCATAGTTGGTGTCTCACTCCATACTAACTGTAAAGGTCAGTGCATTTTAACCGTGACTAAGATCTTTCCCTAAACTTGGAGGAATAGTTTGACTTTTTGGTAAAGATGCTTGTTCACTTTCTTAGTGAGAGTTCAATGAGAATGTCATGACTATGATATCTGTTTAATATAGGCAGTTGTTTTAGGGCGCTTTCACAACCAAAAGTTAAGTCCATTTTAATCCAACTCTGGTGCGGTTAAATCCTTGTAACGGTTCGTTTGGTTGCTTGTGAACGCTCCAATCGTACTCTGGAGCAGACCAAAACAACCAGTCCCAGACCACTTGCAGAGAGGATCTTGATCCGTTTCCTAACGGACCCTAATTTGAATCTACTGTGAATGTAATCTGACCAGAATCTGACCCAATCTATCTATAAAAGCAAGAAGCATCTTTGTGTGCGTGCATGCGTGTGTGCGTGCGTCTAGGGCATATCTCGCGGACCGTTCGTCAGACTGACCTAAAATTTCGTCTGTGAAGCAGAAGCAGATCGTGGTAGGAGCATAAAGGCTGGCCTTCTCCGATTCTACAGCTGTCTGATCGCAGCATGTTGGAAATAATGGATCAACACATTGACGACCCGGAGCCTCAACAGGAGCTCGTTCTGAGCGTTTCTCTCCTCATTAGATTGGTTGGAACACCAGAGTAGATTACGACCGGTATAATTAAATATACTCGGTTTGTGTTCGGTTCCACGTTGCTTTGTTTACATTCTTCACCACCAACTTTTCAACCAATAAGAAATAAGAGTGGGAGTAGATTTCCAGCCCTCCACCTTCGTACACGATCCTCTACAAATATTTTTTCTAAAATTTGGTCCGCTTACATTTCTGCACTGTGAAAGAAACCAGACTAACTACAAAACAAATCAAATTTATCAATTTCACTCTGATTCAGACTAACCAAGCAAACTTGGGTTGTGAAAGCGCCCTTAAACACTCAACTATTGCTCTTTTAAACAAGTTGTGATACAGAACTATGTGGTTGGGTAAAGGCACAAAAATGACTTTAGGAAAATGAAGTTTAGGAAAACAGAACAGGGTTAGGCTTAAAATCACGACTTAGGCACAGAAATAATGTAGACCAATGTCGATGACGTAGAACATCAAAAAATAAGTTTCCAGTGGGACATGAACACTGGTCTCCTGGATCAAAGTCCTGGGGTTGCACCATCCAGCCAACATTAATGTGTTCGTCCCTATTGCTTCATAAACAGACACAAATTTGTGAATAGCTATGAAATTCAGTGCATTATTTTTCATCAAAAATAACTACAAAACGGTCATAAGAACAGCCTTGATCTGGTCAAGAAATACTCCTTGCACAGACATGAGTGTTATTAACCATTTTATCTAACTCTTGGCGGGAAACAAATAGAGATTTTCTGATGTTTGGAACTATTCATGTAACCAACTTTAGTTTTTCCCTAAACTTATTAAACCATAACCAGTGGTGGAAGAAGTATTCAGATCCTTTACTTAAGTACAAGTACTGTTACCACACTGTGAGATTACTCCATTACATGTAAAAGGCCTGCATTCAAAACTTACTGAAGTAAAAGTACAAAAGTATCAGCATCAAAATGTACTTAAAGTATCAAAAGTAAAAGTACTCCTTATGCAGAATGAACTCACTCAGATTGTTTTAAATATTCTAAATATATTATGAGATTATTTTACTGATGCTTTTATGTAAGCAGCGTTTTAATTCCCTCATGATAAGGCCCATTTAAACTACTTAATACTGTCACTTTTTTGATCATGTTTTTTATGTCAAAAGTAACTAAAGCTCTCAGCTAAATGTAGTGGAGTAAAAAGAACAATACTTTCCTTGTGTGGTGAAATAGAAGTATAAAGTTACAAAAAATGAAAATACAAATAAGTAAAGTACAAGTACCTCAAAATTGTACTTAAGTACAGTACTTAAGTAAATGTACTTAATACTTTTTTACTCCACTACATTTAGCTGCCAGCTTTAGTTACTTTTCAGGTTGAGATTTAGCATTAAAAAAACAATTTAAAGTGATTAGACATTTTTTAAATTAAACCACATCACAGTATATTTAGTGGTTAAAATGAGCCCTGGCATGAGAAAATAAACCACTGCTTACATAATTGCATCAATAATAATAATCTAATGATATGTTTGACAGTCTGAGTGGGTCCATTCTGCATAACGAGTACTTTTACTTTTGATACTTTAAGCACATTTTGATGCTGATACTTTTGTACTTTTACATCAGTAAGTTTTGAATGCAGGACTTTTACTTGTGGTGGAGTCATTTCATAGTGTGGTATTAGTACTTTTACTTACGTAAGGCATCTGAATACTTTTTCCACCACTGGATGTTAGTCCTCGGGCTACTGGGCTGTGATAATAACGACGTTCAATCGAATCATATCCAATAACGTATATCCTCTTGGAAGGCAATGACAAACAATGTATTTTAAGGGAAAACAATGTGAATTCAACGTGAAGAACATTTAAATGATATATCAGTTCCATTTGTGCCTATACTAACTCAAAGATTGATTGTTTTGTCCTTTGTTTTCTACTGCTGCTGCCGTGAGTGGACTCCTACAGGACCTGTGTGATGTAGGTAGTTTCAAGTTGTTGGGCTGGAAGCTTGAGATCACAGGAACCTGAAACTGCCTGAATCACACCAGTCTCAACTGCACTCAGCTGCATGCCAGCAGACAGCGGAGGAGCAGACTCAGCACTTAACCCAACACAACATCTTTCATCTGTTTGCTGTGTACTGTCCAGGAGTTAAATGCTTTTTAAATGCTGCTACATGGACAATGTGATGGATAAGACAAGCCGTAGCCTACTCAATTCTGTTGCTTTAGACAAAAGCCACAAGAATGCAAAACATGTTCTTTGAAGATTAGATTTGAAATTAGTACAGTGGTGTTTCCATGTGTTGATGAAACAGAAGCCTCAATAAATATTGTCTTTGTTTGCAGCAATGTGCTAGCAAATGTCTTTGTTTTTCTCTGTGGAAGCTCTTTTCACTGCCTACGTTTGACACAATTCTCTGTTGGCTGTATGAAGGTAGTAGCTCAGTTTGCCAATTTAATCAGTGAAATACAAACTTAACAGCAGTGGGCAGTGGATTTTTAGGGGGAGATAGCAGGTCAACAATAAATGTCATATTGAAGTGGTGGACTTCAACTGACAGCTGTGAACCTGAAGATTAATTTGAGATGCAGTTCAGCACTGTGTATCAAGTTGTTTTGATCAGAAATATCCAATTAAAATCACTTAATGAATTAATTATTTATTGAAACATATTAAGTATAAGGGTTCATAATATTAGTATTATGCTATCTGAAGTCCATTTCCATTTTCAACTATGTCCCATAAGTTCTTGCAGCATTTTTGGGTTGATACCATTATCTACACACATTTGGTGCTGAATAAAGCAATTTTATCATACTGAGAATGGATATTACAGAATACCAGAACATAACATCAATATGCCAAGACCTTTGGAACAACATAGAAGGGAAACTTACTAAACTATGGTGGAAAGCAGCCAATGAAATGTGTGTCAATTGGCATGTCAATCAAGTTTTCCAGTGGAGCAGTACTGATGTCCCAGTGTGTGTATTCACTTGGTAACTCACCTCTGCTAACAGGTTAGAAAAACAAAGCCAGACACTGCCCACGAGACTAGTGTTTGTGTCCCAGTGGAAACTTCTTCCCTCATGTTCTACGCCACTAACATAACTGCGGCCAATAGTTCTGTACAGAAGGAAGTAGATATTTTAAGCATAACCATGTTCTTTTTTTCCCTGGCCATAACCTGGTTTTGTTACCGAAAGTTAGCCAAGTACTTCTGTGTCACAATGAAACCAATGTGTTTAAAACAGCGATTGTCACATATTTTAAACAGTGATGTGATTTCATAGGATGAATAAATCATACGAAGCCCTTAAGGAGAATACGTCGATTGGAGCTGCAGTTTTCTAACTTTTGAACCATCTTGTAGATTGTGTCTGGAGTCAGGGACAGTCTGGGACTAAAAAAAGGCCCTGGACTTTTTCTAACATTTAGGCCCACAACCCATACACGATTACACGTTTAAATAACCACTTGCCAGTACCACTACCCTTCTAGACAACATGTTCCCAAAATAATTTTTGGAGGATGTTTTTAACATCTTTAATCCCTTTTTCTAGCATATCAGAGGTGACACCAATGAAATGGAAATTGATGGAATAATCATGGACTACCCAGAATTATGCAGTTTTAAAAAATTGTTTTCCACATTGTGTTATTGGTTTGTTGTTCGTGGTAGTTCACGCATTATCGTTGACAGCCAGAAAAAAACAAGACTAAATCCCACAAATCATGGTGAAAATGTTGCGTTCTAAAAATAGCACACACGTACGGTCTGCGGTTGTAAAACAGACTTCAGTTTCTGTGGATTTGTGTTGTAAAACCACTTACGTTAGGTTTAGGACAAAAAAATCATGGTAAGGCGCTATAAAAGACAGTTTAAACGGTAAATAAATGTAGTTACAAGGATCACGTGACTGCTGCAAGTTGCGTAAAAAGCGTAAGTTACCTTCATAAACGTGATTCACGTAACATCCACCACCCCTACCTCCAACCAAACGTGGGAATCTGCCCATTTAAACTTCGCTTGGCCGTCAATCATTACAATGGTGAAATACGGACACATAGCTTGTTTTTCGCTGCCTGTAGACACGACCTGAATAAACGTTTTTGACAGGAGAAAAGGCTGGTCTGGAGTACACTCTCTAACTTAAGTTTAGAGTTAAGTGTGTTTAAAATGTAATTTCACTGGAAAAGGATTTATACCTCAAATAAAGCTTTGGTCAGCACTAATGAAAATGTGTGTGTGTGTGTGTGTGTGTGTGTGAGAGAGAGAAGGGGTGAGGGGTCAGCTGGAATTGGCCTTCCCTGTCCCTCTGTGTGCACCCTCTGTAATGCTGTGATGATAAATGCTGCACATGTTCATTTTAAAACACAATATGTTTTATGAAGTTCAGCGTGCTGCCATGGAGCTGTAAATCTGTTCACTTTCTCTCCCTCCGATGTCAGTGGCGTAGGGTTTCTGTATAATTTGCAGCGCGTTTAATAGCACATTAACATTTAGCAGCCACAGTTCACTGTCTGCCTGCGTTCTGGCGCTGGTACAGCAGCCTGTACAGGCTCCCCGTTCCCTCAACAATACAGGATGTAGATTGTTGTTGACATCCGATTGTAAATGAAGCAGTTCTCTGTAAAAACACATGGAGCGTTTTATTGAAATCCACTTACTTTTAATTATTACTTTATAACTTTGTGCATTTCAACATCACAGGTTGTAATTATGAGTTCCTGCTTCACCACTTAAATTTATGAAATGGAAGTATAATCTTCTATTATCATAATGACATTTACTAGGACATTTAGAAATATTATGAGTTCAGTAGCACACTTTACCTACCTAGGGTTATAGGCTAATATATCATAATGGTGCTTTCTCCAGCACTGACTATGCGGAGTCAGTGGAGGTGTGGCTATGTGAGACTTTGAAAATGTTTGATCCACTGATTTGGAGCTGACCCAGATTAGGGACTAAAAGTCAGGCAACGGATTCTTATGAAGGGGTTTCTATTATTTCCTATTAAAACTTTTGTTGTTTCCTATGAAATTTGAAATTTGATGAGCACTGTTTTCAAAATGTTGCTGACACATGACCGCAATGGATTGTTGACACGTGAAAACCATTGTTCCACCCTACCTCATGAAGTTACAAACATGCTAGGTTCAGCCACCACAACCACTTCCTGAAGGTTAGACACCGAAACCACTATCCTAAGGTAAGTAAGAAGTAGAGGTGGGGGAAAAATCGATACAGCATAGTATCGTGATATTTTGCGTGTCGATATTATATCGATTCATGGCTGTGAAGTATAGGTATTTAGCGTACCGACCGTCAGTATTTTCGCCATTTTTGTTTTTTCCGAAGGCTGAGTTAATTTTAGGAATAAACTTGAGATACTGGTATCATATGAAACTAGATCTAAGGAATCTATAGGCACCATGTCCGTCAGGATATGAAGTCAGGAAGTTGTTGAAATAACGCTGCAAATTTAGCAGGTTCATGAAATTTAGTTTCATGGTCAATAAAAAAATAGGCTCTCTGGGTTCCCACAAGTTGACTCTCATTGTGGAGAAATAAAAAGACTGAAGTGACATGAACAGACTGAGAATTTTCTCTTATTTGACAAAACAATTCTTGATTGAATTCATTATTTTGGACACAAAATACAGACAAAAAGTAAAATAGCAATATATTGTATCGCAACACTCACCATATCGCAAAATGCTTAAAATCGCAATAATATCTTATCGTGACTCAAGTATTGGGATAAAATCTTATCCTGGGGCCTCTGCTGATTCACACCTCTAGTAAAATGACAGAGCAGGGGGGTCCTGAACTGGGGTTCCTGATTCCCACAGGGAGTTCTCAGAGTTTCATGGGGTTCAGGAGGCCCTCTTTATCTGAATGGGTGTAAGACAACTGTAAAAACTCAAATATACAGTTGGTCTATATCTTAGCTTTTTTTCATTTCTGTGAGGAAGACTGAATTCCCCTTTACCATTAATACATTTGCTGCAATAATATTTCAGGATAAGAATTTGTATATTGCTCAGTAGGGATTTTATCCCATCTTTTATGGCAGACATTCTCCTGTTTCATCAGGTTTTTGTCAATACTTTAAATAAAGGGCGCCTGTACAGTGAGAGCAAACGTCTGCCAGTATTCTGCTGCATTCAGAAATCCAGAACCTGAAGATTAAAAATATTTTAATACAATAATACTAATACTTATTTTATTTCTGTAGAAGAATCACTGACCAAATGTGTATATTTCATTTGAAACTGCATTCTAGCAAAGTTGGAGGAAAGAATGTTCTGCAGAATACAGAAATGGAAGAAATATGTGCCAAGGGAGTTGGAGTTGTGAAACTGGCTGGTGATGAGGAGGACATTGGAACAGTGCAAACCACGATAAGCATCACCCTTGTTAGTGAGGAACGGATTGTCCTTGATGATGTATGTGACTTGCATTTGCCCTTCTGTTGGGCTCATGTATGCTCGTAACCTGGACTACCCAAAGGACTTGAGGTCATAAACCTTGGCTCCTAGTGCCCTGCCTGGGTTCAGGCCTGGAAGAAGTTTGCTCTTCACAAAGTTACTCATGTCACAATGCTACATTTTCATTACTGACTGAGATGATAATATAAGTGGACATCTTTAAACCATTCAGAGGTCCCGCCGGCAGAACCTCGCAATTTCCACCGTTATTTTTTCTTCTGGAGGGCATAGTGTGTGTGTGTGTGTGTGTGTGTGTGTGTGTGCGTGTGTGTGTGTGCGTGTGTGTGTGTGTGTATATATACATACACACACACACTGGAGATACTGATATTACATGAAACTAGAAGATCTAAGGAATCTTTCAACATTCAGAGGAGGTGCAGCTTTTATAGCTTTTCTTTTTATTGACAATAAGGGGTTTTTCAGCAGTTTGAAGAACAGAAGTGCTCGTCATCCAATCGCTGAAAATATAGAAATCTCCATACTGACCAACGTGTTTGAAGACAAATCACAGCATGGATTTTTCTATGTTGTTCCAAAGATTTTGGTATATTGATGTTATACTCTGGAGGGTTTTTCTGACAAATTGTATCCATTCTCTGTATGAATAAAATTGCATTATTGAGCACCAAATGCATGTAGCAAATGGTATCAACCCAAAAATTGCTGTAACAACTAATAGGATATAGTTAAACATGGAAACGGACTTCAGAAAGCATCCACTAACGTTATGATCCTTTATACACCATAATAGGTTTCAATAAATACATAATTATTTTATTAAGTAAAATGAATTGTTCCAGATGAACTACAATACAAACTCAACACCACAGAACAGTAACTCCTCAGTCATTACTCATTATTTCAATTGCTACTCTTTTTAGACCACACAAGTAGTCAAACATCATTCACTATAGTTACTAAGTAGATCATTTCATTGTAACTGAAGTTAGAGTCATTAGGGAAGCACTTATGAAAGATTTATCAACTCCTTCCTTGATTTGTTCTGCAGGAATCTTGCACTTTGGTCAATTAAGCCCTATCAATTGCACCTGTGCTTAGTGTTGTTTCCTTGAATGTCCTTTTACTTAAAAATGTCCTGATGTATAGATGTTTAGAAGTTTGTTTTTACAGCAAATTACTTTCATGTTTGAATTTTATTTGTTTTTCTTTTAGTAAATAAACTTAAAAACCTCTTATTATATCTTACCCCTTTTATTTAGAATTAGGGGTGTTGGGCAGTGGATTTTAGGGGGAGATAGCAGGTCAAGAATAAATGCCACACAGAAGTGGTGAACATCATCTGAAAGCTGTGAACCTGAAGATTAATTTGAGCTCAGCACTGTGTGTCAAGTTGTTCTAGTCACAAATCTCTAGGAAAAATTATTAAATTAATTATTCATGTAAACCTAATAAAACAAAAATTATAAAATAAAAAACAAAAATTATAAAAGTATTTCTTCTTCTATTTCAACAAAAATGTTGAAAAGCACAGATGCCAAAAACATATCATGTCCTGCACTGGATTTGCATTGTAATGCTGAATTGAACATTTATAGATTGATTTGGCTAACTGGTTAGTATACATTAAAAGGTTTACAAAGTGACAGACTCCAACCGACTTTTCTCACAACAAGATCTCTAACCTAAACGACATAAAAAGACCATTCACAACACATGTGAGCACTTGTCAAAATGAGTGTTTTCTAAAAATAGCACCGATGTCATTATAAATACACATACAGATGTAAAAAAAAAAAAAAAAGGCTGCCGTTTCTGTGAATTTAGGCTACAAAACCACTGACCTAGGTTTAGGGAAAAAAACTTCCTGGTAAGGAGTTAAAGGTAAAAGACAGTTAAAACAGTAAATAAAGGTACGTAAATGACGAAAGTGAAGTAGTTAAAAGGGTGACGTGAGCCACGGAAGTTGTGTAAACAACATAAGTTATGAAAAATAAACGCAATTTAAATCTGTGCTCCAAATAAGTTGTATAAAAAACATTACGTTTTTAAGTTACATTAAAGATGTGTTTGCTTTTGTTTTCACACAGGACATGAAGCCCGTTCTCCTGGGTGAAAGCCCACAGTATGTTCGACCCATCCACCTCCCAATGTGTTTTTACACTCCTCATCGCTGTCAATCATTACTAATACGTCAGCAAGATGACAGTCTAAAATGTATATGTGAGTCATATTTTGCTTCATGTACACACGCCCTATACTGACGTTCTCAAGGTGAAACCAGTCTCTTTTATTATATCGTCATAAGCAAATTACAATAATGAACCATGACTTACACACATATTTAAAGTCTAAACCAAAGCCCCTACTTTCTATTCACATGCACAACTTTCTATCAACATCACAGTGTTTGTTTTGGTTTGTTAGCTAACATGTTGGGACAAAGTGCTATGCAATTGGCGGTAGTGTCAGGTGTTTTAGATCAGTCCAAAACCAAATGTTACCTAGACATTGATGTGGGCCTCTTACTCGAGATATTGTTAGACGCAGAGCAAATAGATGAGCAAGAGTAGCTCACGATTTACAGTTTACAGTTCACAAGCTGTTTAATTTTGCTGCAGTGATTTCAAATCCAGATCTAATTAATCTGGCAAAAAATATATTTTCATGCATTTCTTTTTTCACAGGCGGATGTGATGTAGTGTCCACCTAAAAAACAATATTCTCCACAGTAGATAGGAGATGTAACTTGGAAATCACCAGTAACACATTTATGAATATGTGACAAATCTGCTGACAGAGGCAGAACACAGCTACTGCTGCTGATGCTGTAAAGACTCTCAGGTTTGTTGATTGGAAGCCAAAGAACAAACACAACCGGAGAAAAAAAGACTGGTCTCAATGCAGGAGGCTATATTTAGGTCACAGGTGAAGTTATGCAGCGCTGGACTCAGACTGACATCACTCTGCAGGATCCCAGTCAGAATGAGCCCCGATCTCTGTAATTATTCACATTTCATCCTCTACAGAAGTTGGATTTACATGCAAACTGAGTTCTATTGGCCAGTTACCAATGACGTGGAAAGACCAACAGCTGTCCAAGTCTCGTTAGATGATTGTGATACACAATATGTGTGTCTGTGTTGTTCTTACAGGCCTGTATCTATGAGCTACAAAGCCTTAACATGATAATTTTTGTGAGAAAGATGAATGCTAAAGTGGAGAAAAACACATTGGCTAACTGCCTTCTTAAAATGTATTCAAATATAACAATGCACACACAAGTATGGCAACCAGTTAGTGTTAAAAACCAGCTGGGACACAACACCGACCACCACAACAACCTCATGTTGTTTATTGTCAACAAAGGACAGAGAAGCTTGGATTAAAGCCAGTATGAGGGACGGTGACTTCTTACTCCACTACATCTTTAACATCACACAGTAAATAGTTGTTTACTGCCAGAGTAAACCTGTGGCTTTAACTGTCAAGGGCGGAGTGAAAGCACATTAAGCTACTACTTTAATATTTTAAAATACACACTTAAGTACTCACTGAGGGGGGGTGAAAGGTGTCTTGCTGTATGTGGGCCCCCTTTCCACCTTCACTCATTCCGTTAGTAAAGCTCAAAACGTTTTCACTCCTAAACAGTAGCTCCTTTACTCAGTTAAAGTAAAATAGTTTCAGTTCTCTGTATAAATGAAAGTAATAAATCATGGTAAACTCTATTTCGTCCTTTCTGTAGTAAGGATTGCTATATGATTACTACTTGACAATGTTTATTGCTTATGTTTATGATGGTTTTACAATCTTTGTGCAATTTTGAAACTAATGTGCTTGCATAAACGCATTATAAATGAACAGCTAGATATACATACATTTTTGACAGTTATGTGGCACATTTGCTTTATAGGAGCTGAATGCAGTAAAAAGAGTGAACAGGTTTTGCACCCCAGTCAATATGTACTCTAGCATTACTGACTTTCACTTCAGTGTGAGTCCATATTTATTCAGATATCATGAAGTCGAGGGATCACTTTAAATGTCATGTTTGGTGGCCAAGATATAATGACATGGTTGATTGAAGTTGAGTCTGCTACAGACTTTGAAAGAAATAAGTATGCCAAAAATCTGCCGGCTGATCAGCAGAACAGCAAGGGGAAAGTAAATAGCATTCTCTACCACCAGCATAGCTGCTTTGTCAGTAACCATGTTTAAAACTCCCAGCAGAGTAGTGAGGTCATATCAGGTGTGCACACACAAATGTAGCTTAAATAACCTCAGATGCCCAAACCACTAACAAAGTATCCCCAACTTACAACTTTAAGTTGGCACTACTTATTGATAAACTTGAACTTTTGGGGTTGTCTTAGCTTTTTCAGAAGTATTTGTTCACTTAAGTTTGAAACAAATGTTGGTATAACAATTTATGAGGTTGGCCTTTTTACAGTGCAGAATGTAGTTTGTCAGTGACAATTGGCTCCCCAACGCCAGATCTATGTGAGGATTCTGTGTTTATTTGCATGTGAGTTTTTGTTTCTGTTTGCTCTGCTTTTATTTTCTCCTCCTCTCTCTGCAACACTTCAGTGTGGCAAGGGGCGTGTCTGGTGGCAGGATCTCCCAATCATCTCATCCCCCTGACAATAAAACCCTTTACTTCCATCACTCTGCCAGATATATCCGTTCAGTAGCGCTGTCTTCAGTTTTTTCTCAGTCAATTTATTCAAAGAGATTTTTCTAGTGAGTATTTAACCATGTTTTTTCTCCTGTTTTTCCTAGTTCCTGTACAGCTCATTGTCCTGCCAGTCAGGCTGGTTTGCCCCGACCCCCTGTGCTCTCCCATGTGCTCACCGGTGGGGCAAAGTAACTAAGTACATTTACTCAAGTACTGTACTTGAGTACAATTTTAAGGTATTTGTACTTCACTTAACTATTCCGATTTTACGTAACGTTATACTTCTACTCCACTGCATTTTGAGGCAAATGTTTTTACTTTTTACTCCACTACATTTAGCTGACATCTTTAGTTACTTTACAGGTAAATAATTTAAAAAACATGATCCATTTAAAGTGGTTATGCATTTTTTAAATAAAATTAAACCACATAACAGTATATAAAGTAGACAAAATGAGTACTACCCCGACAATATTCACACGCTGCTTACATATTGCATCAATAATAATAATAATAATAATAATAATAACAATACAATAACATATTTAGAATATATACAACAATCTGAGTGGGTTCGTTCTGCATAATGAGTACTTTTACTTTTGATACTTTAAGTACATTTTGATGCTGATACTTATGTACTTTTACTTCAGTAAGTTTTGAATGCAGGACTTTTACTTGTAGTAGAGTAATTTCACATTGTGGTATTAGTACTTTTACTTTAGTAAGGGATCTGAATACTTCTTCCACCACTGGTACTCTCTCTCTCTGTTTTTGCTGGGAGACCTGCTGCCCTGTTTCCTTTTTGTGTCTTTCATTGTAATAAACCTTTTTGCATGTACTCCTCTGTGTTTTTTGTCTCTGCTTTTGTGGCACCCAACAATCGAGTTCCACAGGTCTCTAAACCAATCATAATCGTCCTGGGCGGAGTTAAGCCCGGAATGGGGCGACGGTGCTCCTTTTAAAATAGACAGCGGAAGGGGAGGAGAGCGTTGTCTGAAATAGGCGCCCATAGAAAGGCTTCTAGCGACAGTCCACATCCGACTAATTACTACTAAGTGAATATCAGACAGAAACCCTGAGACCAGGTCCTGTTTTCTCAGCTTTTTGAAGCTCTCTCCACGGACTGAAGCTGCTGTAAAGTTTAAAGCCTTGTGCACTCTGCGTAATGGGAACGAAGACACGACAGGGTGCACTGACAACGCACAAACAGAAGAGACAGTCAGTTATCTCCCTCTTCATACACAAAGTTCAGTTTGATATTTAGACACAGCTTCGGCACTCTTCGGAAAAAAAAGGTCACAGCGTTCACAGTGGAATATAAATGATTCAGAATACCCTCAATGAGCAATTGATCCAAATGCACAATATCGATAAACCACACCGTTTTAAACTGACACAGGCCTTCTTTATTTCATGAATTTCTCTATGTAAAAATCAGTCGTTAACTTCTCAGTGACAAGAAAATCAGATTCGACACCATAGAGGTAAAATATGCACATCAGTGAATGATTTTAAGTGATCTATTTAAAAAAAAGAGATTGCACTATAGAAGGCTGAGAAAGCATGGAAGCTTTTTAAGACCTTTAGATTGCGCAGAATATTTAACTTCAAACTTAACTTATTAAATTTAATAAAAAGGAAAATACAATAAAACGAGAAAACATCTCTCTTTTTAAATTGACAATTTAATACAGCTATATATAGGCCTAAGCATGTCACCACATTTGAAGACAGGCATGCACAAATGTAAACATAAAGATAAAACCAATAAATATTTCACTTATCAAAATGGATTTGATACTCGGAGGTAATATTCAAGTGTGGATGTTGGTGGATATGTGTCGTGTACGTTGCGAGAACATGCGGGTTTCTGTTCTGTGCAGAATAAAGGATATAGCTGGAGAGGAAATATAAAGCATTCACTAATAACCACTAATTAGCTCCACGTGCATTGTATTGCTCAAAACAGACACCTATCTTGAGTGATTGTGGTGTGGAGAGTGAAAGCATCTCTATCTCTCTCTGTACTTGCAGCTTTATGTTGAATTGCCTACACACAGGCAGTTTAGCAATATATGATCTAGTTTAAAGGGAGTGTGCTGGGGGGGGGGGGGGGGGGTACATGAGTTCATCTAAGCAAAATAAAAGATAAAAGACGTTCAATATTTAATACTTTTTGTTACATTACATATTTATTCTGTAAAGCAAAGATGATTGTTTATAGGCTAATTATGGATCACAAACACACACACACACACACACACACACACACACACACATACACACACACACACACAAGGGCAAGCCTGAAATTAAAAACGATGTAAATGTAAAGATAAATAGATGAACATAATTGCCCTCTTTGCAGCAAAATGCAGAAATTTTGTACAGTCTCTAATTTAGAAATTATGAAAATGTATAATCTAGTTTAACATGAATGGGCTGGGGGGTTACATGAGTCCACCTAAATAAAATAATGAATATTTAATACTTTTGCTTTTTTTGTTACTTTACATATTTATTCTGTAGAGAAAATATTATATATATATACATATATATATATATATATATATGTGTGTATATATATATATATATATATATATATATATATATATATATATATATATATATATATATATATATATATATATACATATATATTATTTATAGGCCAATTATGGATCACAAACGTGCGAGTGTGCTTTCAAGACACACACACACAGAGAGAGAGAGAGAGAGAGAGAGAGAGAGAGAGAGAGAGAGAGAGAGAGAGAGAGAGAGAGAGAGAGTCCACAGCAGCTGGACTCTTCTCTCACTAAGATGTGTCTCAGGACATTTCTCGTGTCCCACATCATGATCCATCTCTCCCTCTCGCTGCTGTCGCGGATAGCCGGTTGATAACTCTCTGCTGACTTCATTTACAAAGGCAACTTTACCATCTGAGCTGTAAAGAGGCTCGGGGAGCTGCCTGGAGCCTCCTCAAGCTTTTCATCTGAGAAATATGACGCTGTACATGATGTATGAGGCCCAGGCATGAGCTGCTGTTAAAATATATAGCTCGTATCAATCAAAGCGGTTATCATGCGCGATAGCCGTTATTGTTACGCATCTACTCATGCGGTTTCATCAAAATAAAAAAAAATCGGCCGCTACAAATCATTATGTTGTTAATAGTGTTAGCTAAATGTCTATCATCCACATTTGTTTATTTATTCGATCATGTGTTTTTTGTACACAGGAATGCATATTTAATTTGAAGATCCGTGAAGTGTTATGAAGCCCATTTACCACAATCAATCATGATCAGATTATTATATGTTATTGGCCGAGAATCTTAAACACTTTGTTTACATATTACCATTTACAAGTGTTTTTTTTAATTGCTTAGGTCAAACTTTCTGTATAATGGTTGCACACGAATGAGTTAAATAGCCTACTAGAAGAAAACGTGTTTATTCATTTAGCCTACTTTAATTACTCGCTCTATTTATCTCTACACACTATTAAAATGAACTTTTTCTGCATTTTGTTAAACATACCTATTTTTTTGACCCGGCCTCCGTGCTATTGTGCTAAATATGCAACTGTCAGCTAATTATTTATAAAAAAATATTTTATCCTCAATATATATATATATATATATATATATATATATATATATATATATATATATATATATATATATATATATATGTATATATAGTGTTCCTAAAGTATGAAGTATATAAAGTTTATATGGAAATCCAAAAACAAAACAACAACAAACGTCTTTGCTCCGTTTCCGAAATATAAGCCTGTATATAAATATGAATATTTCAGCTACAAAACATATTGAGAGTGAATCAATAACCTTCAGGACTGAATTTAACAGCAATACAAGATTCGGGGTCTATTTGACTGCTTGTTAACCCTCCTAGTATGTTCGTATTTTCAGGAACAGCAATAACCCGGAGCATGTTTAATTATCCAAAAGTGTCAGAACTAAAAAAAATCCCAATAAACATTGTTTATATTTCATTAATAACACCAATACTAACCATCTCAATCAATATTTAGTGCAATGGTGGTCTTTACCTGTCACAGATCATGGTTCAATGAGGATAATTCACTCGTTTTTCATTAAAAAATGCATATTAAAACTTTTTTATGTACATTAGAAATTCCTACATATAAAATACAATAGCTTTACATGACATTGATTTTTTAAAAATATTTTATTTTTAATTTATATTTTTCTTTTTATGAAGAAATCATTTTAACTATTTTTTTTGAGGTTTTTAAACGTTGAAATTGGTAGATTTGACCTGCAACACAAGAAAAAGGTTAAAAAGGTATTTAAAAACGTAATTAAACCACTTTCTGACTTTGAAAAAAATCCGTCTGTCGTTTTTGATATATTTGATCGAAATCAAAGATATTTCAGGAGTAATTACGCACAGAAATTTACCTTTTCATGGAGGTGGTTTATTGCCTTCTGCAACAAAATAGGTTTGATTCTGATTGTTACAGGCAGTATATATCTGCAGCCCAAGATTTCTCGTTGACAACATTTCACTTTCAAAACAAAATACCCAGTGAATGTGCGTAAGTTGTAATTAGAAACACGGTCTAAATGTATGCCTTCTAAATCCAGATTCGTTGGCTTTCGCTCCAGGAAAAGCAAATTACCGCCTGGACTTCACATGTCACTTTTTCAAGTAAACAAAGAGGAGGGGGGCACGATTCCGTGGGGTTCCTTAAGTTTCTTAAACTCTTGTTTTTAATGACTAAGCTGCTTTTATGGTCGTTCAATGGGTTGTTTGGGGGGGTGCGCTGCTATAAATGCAATTTGCTGTAGATACTTTTATTGGTTAGCTTGTAAACCTTTAAAGTCTCAGTCGATTGATTTGGTCACAGCGTCAGTTAGGATGAAAATCAGTCACGTTTAATTAAGTTAGATGAGAACATCTGAGTTTCATATCAGCTGGGAGTTTGCTGCGAATTTCCTAACAGTTTTAATTGTTTGTATGATTATCAACTGACGAACTGACGGGACCGGAATGTTATTACTGGCTACACTGGACCGTTTTGGAGCCATATGACCTCCAAGATTCATCTGAGTCAACCTGTGAAATGACTGGTGGGAAAACATATATTTACGGAGTTGGACTGAAAAATGTTGCCAAATAGCATTAGAAAATATATAAAAATGCATGCATTCATTGTCATTAATCGCGCACTTCTCACTAGAATCGTGAACTTCTGTTATAGCCTTAAGCAACGTGTGCAAAATGAAGGCGGTTTGCAGATAATGTCTTCAAGCTTTTTCAGTGTCTTCAATTAACACGCTGTCTGGTTGGCAGCCCGGCCTGCAGGGCGGAGGCCCTCCGAAAATTAAAATTCCCACAGGCTGCGGTCTGAGGAGAGGACATTCTAACCGAAAAATATCCCGAGCATCTATGACTGGAAAAGTCTTCTCCAAACCTGCGGAGAACACTGCGTATAAAGTGCAGGGTTAGGACTGGGACACTGAAAAACAAAACAAAAAATGATTTTGAACTGACGCATGCAATATATTGTGTGTGACTTGTACGCTATTCCATAACACACAACACTGTTTTTCATCTTGGAGTGGCTCATTCAAGCCATATGTGAAAGTTCCGACTGACACTTTCTGCAAAACCCAACTGAATGATCCCAGGTTATCAACCTTTTAGAATACTTTTCAGTCCTCCCAGTCCTTACTGGGTCTCTGTCCTCCAACGGAAGCTGTCCAGATGAGGTCCCTTTCATACGGAAGGGCAGAGGAATGTGATGAATTCAAGCTCAAAGGCCAAAGCTGGCCGCCAGAGTCGCGACTCATGTTTAAAGGACCCTTTGGTTTGAGTTTTTCTTGCTGCTCCTGAAATGAAAGTGCACCAGTCGCTCCAACTCATTTCTCCACAGTGGATGTGAAAGCTGCGCTTACCTTCTTCCTCGTAAATAACCGCGTTAGCCCCCTAAGCAATGCGTAGTTCATATTTAATCGTCGTAAATAACGGTGTTAGCTGTATATGATCAGATTTATAGCCCCGAATAGCAGCCTGCCATCCCCACAGAGCCCAAGACTCTGTGATAATTATAAAAGAAATATCAAGAATTACAATCCCGGTGACTTTGATAAAGGTCAGCAGGAAGTCAATGTCTGGACTCACTGGCAGTCCAGTCTGCTCTTCAGCCTCCTCATTAAAAGCCCAATGACGGATTTCATCCCTCTGACTGAGAGGCTTTGAGCACAGCATCGGTAGTTCCAGCACAGATCAGCAGGTCAGCTACAATCCCGTTACAGAAAGAAAAGTGCTTCAGTCCCCCAGATCTCCGCCGAGCTCCTGTCCGAGTTGTGTTTACTCTTGGCAACCTGACCGCTGAGTGAGAAGCGCCCTTACCCGGCCGGGAGAGGCTGCAGCAGCTTCAGGCGCGTTTACGGTCCGCACCACCACAGGCCATATATCAGCCCTATAAAAACCAAAGCAGCCGCCCTGATGTACGATTTTATTATGGTATTAAACGGACCCCAAAAAAAGTAGTTGAAGGAGTTTGCGCTGTAAAGACAAGGGGCATAACCACGCAGGACCCGATTTAATGGTGCTCGTTAACAAAAATGACTGTTAATCTGCCAATAAAACAGTGTCAGGCGGCTCTGCAGCTCACAGAAAGTATATTCACAAAGTGGGTAAATAATTAAACACGCCGAGGTGTGAATTTTACTATCTATCTTGTGTTGGATAGAAAATGTCTGTGCTGTTGACTTAAGTGTAGGACTATCGGCGCTTCTGCTAATGGCGTTTTAAATGCGGACTCAGAGATTGATTTAAGTGATTGCTTGCGCACAATTCAGCGAGAGTGGCTGTAATGCGTCTCGCGTGCTTCACGGGGAAATGCACGCGCACCTATTTTGATTAGATTTAAATAAATATATAAATAAATAAATAAATAAATAAATAATGGCGCCACTTATTTGTCAGCCATTGTCTCCGCTTTGCATTTCGTGTGCAACTCGTCCAGACGAGGCATAATTTAACGGTTTGGTATAATTCTAAGTTGACAGCAGCCAGAGATACACAGACTAGATATACGGACAAACAGTTCATTTTGCATATTGCATATAAACAAGACAATTTATTTAGAGGGGGTGCAATCTATTAGAGGGAGAGAGAGAGAAAGAGAGAGAGAGAGAGAGAGAGAGAGAGAGAGAGAGAGAGAGAGAGAGAGAGAGAGAGAGAGAGAGAGTGCCGAATTGATTTACGCTCCATTGAGGCTTTATCAGGCTTGAAGAAAAAGTCCGGCCAATCAGTTTGCGTCTCGCGCACAGACCAGACAAACCCCCGCGCACAGTCCGAGGCTGTAGGCTGTAGCACTTTGTTTCGCTGAAGTGAGCAAGTTGTTTGGAAGGAAAGGGGGCTGGTGGCGGAGAGAGAGAGAGAGAGAGAGAGAGAGAGAGAGAGAGAGACAGAGAGACAGACAGAGAGAGAAAGAGAGGGATAGGGGCGAGCTAGCAACCGACGGGAGGGAGAGAGAGAGAGAGAGAGAGAGAGAGAGAGAGAGAGAGAGAGAGAGAGAGAGAGAGAGGGAAAGAAAAATCTTGTAATGTTTCTCTCCTTGTTCTCCATTTAGTGAACTCGTGGCGTTTCGCAGATAATGTCCGAGAATGTCCATTTCTGGGACTTTGAGCAACTATTACGTGGACTCCATCATAAGTCACGAGGGCGATGAACTCTCAACCCCGGCTCGCTTTGCCACCAGCGTCCAGTATTCCGGCTCCAGCTCCGCCGCCGCCGCCGGCGGAAGGCAGCCCGGCGGCGCGGCGCACACGGAGCATCCCCATCCCGACCCGTACCCTTCCTGCAGCTTCCAACCTAAACCTCCGGTCTTCTCATCGTCCTGGAGCCCCTTCAGTCCGCATCACGGTGCCAGTGGCCTCCCTACTGTCTACCACCCATACATCCCAGCCCAGCACGTGCCTGCCGCGGACACACGGTACCTCCGCTCATGGCTGGACTGCGCGCCCCGCAGCTCCGAGTCCGTCCCGGGGCAGGGCCAGTCGGGGCAGGTCAAGCTGGAGCCTCAGCTCGGCCATCTCAGCGGGGAGATCGCAGCCAAAATCGGCGGACAGCACCAACTCGAGACCACCACGTACATCCTGGAGTCGACGTCCACGGCTGCGCGCGAGCTAAACCACCATCCGGCCGCCATCCCGAGAGCAGGCTTCGAGGAAAATAAGGACATTTGTGAAGGGAGTGAGGACAAAGACGGCCTGGATCAAAGTAAGTTATTAAAGCAGGAAATAGCGCGGGAGAAGGAGAGAGAGAGAGGGAGAGAGAGAGAGAGAGAGAGATTGTAAATGCTTTTAATGCCGCCATAAAACAAGAACAAAGAGCGGAGAGCCAAAGTGCCCCCACCTTCTGCTCTCTAACTTTACTGTGATATTTAGCCAGTATCATCCCAGTGTAACCAGCCAATAACGGATTACCCTGAAAATAATATCATAAATAAACCAGCGTCTGTGATCACTTCCCCTATAGCTTCCTGATGTGGCACATACTTCAAAAAACCAACAAGAGATGGACAAAATCACGCGAATAGCTTGAATTTAAACTATTACAAATAAATCAATGTAGTATATGATCAACACCTAACACATGCTTGACAAAAACTGAACACAGTGTGTTTAAATGGGCCTTTTGCGTTTAATTACTTTGTATTGAGGTCAAGCTGTTATGGCATATAGTATATTCAGTGTGACCAGGGGCCTTATAACTTTACAAACATGAGCTTAAGACTATATCCTTCTCACAGATGCTTGTGTAAGAAAGATGAATAGGGTGCTTCTGCAAACCTTTCAAGTGAGAGCAGCATTAAAGCGGAGAGAAGATTATTTATTATTACACCAGAGGACAGCCACAAAAATAAAGCTGGGAGGAAAAAACTTCAGAGATTTTTTTCCAACTTTGTTCTCATCAGCTGCTCTCATCCCACAGATGTGTCAGTCTGATATCAATTAGTTGCTGACTTTGAGTACATTGGGTTTTTTTTTTTTTGCTCAGGGCATGCGCACTGCTGTCCTGTCTGAAAAGGAGCTTTGGATTTGTCTTTTATTTATTTTTACTGCAGGTGAACGGTATGGTTTTCTTTCTTCTCTGTGTCGTTTGTGCGCGCCCGTTGCATTTGAAAGCTACTCAGGTCGCAGTTTGTAACAAGCCCGGCTGATGGGCTAATCCAAACTGAGAAAATCCCCCAAAATGGGTTATTGCTTGTATATAGAGCCTTGACAGAGCCTAGTGCGCACTGTGCACAGCCCAGAGTCAGTACATGCGCTCCACAGCTCCAGGCTGCGTTTTATCTTTATGTGGCCACTGTGTTCTACTTTGCTTTGAAATCCATTCGGCATTCATCAAATGCTTTCCATAATGTTCAATAGAGACATATGCGTACTTGCTGGCTTATCTTGTCACATATCTGCTATAATATCCCGATGATAGCTCCGAGTTGTAAACACTAGAAGGATAAAACCAGTTTGTTGTTTGCACCCCCTCCACCTCAAACACGTCTCTTTGTTCATCAGCTGAAAAATATGAAATGTAGGCCTATTACTATGTCAGTCATGGCCCGTGTTTTTCTAAAAAAAAAAAAAAAAAAAAAAAAAAAAAATACAATTCATACAAGGCCGACGCGAGCTGAAGAGCAACCCCAAATATAAATAGCGGAGGCCCCATAACTCAGTCGGCAGCGTGGATTAACTGCGCTGTACCTGAGGAGGACAGTCATCTCTGGACTCACTTAAACAATGTATACATCGGCAGTGTTACGTAAAACCTACAGCGGCTTCTGACACAAAAAAAAAAAAAAAAATCAGCTTTCCTCCATATATTTTGCTCGGATATACACTAATCCCCTTAACTATATTATATTGTGCGTTTATGTGAGGAACTGTGGCGCAGATTGTTTTATTATGACTATTTTTATTGCAATTATTTTAATACTCTAGCCCGATGTAGCCTTCAAAGTTCAGCTATGGCTTATAAAACGCATAGGCTACCTACCATTTATTTATTTAGGTTACCGGGGAAACGTTGCAGCTGATTGAATATTAAATAATACCAGGCGCAACTGTCTGTTTTGATGTTATTATAGTCTGTTGGTCATAGCCTGCATTCGCCCGTGAGTTTCTGTTTTATCCATCTGCTCATTCTGTAATCATAATAATAATATTTTAGCCTGTCATGAAATTGCAATCATGTTGATATAAAGCCGTGGAGGGTTTGGGCGCGTTTGTTCTGTTTTCCTATCATCACTTTGACTAACAACAACATTTAATCCATCACGCGCTGGCGGGGTTGGCTCAGTTTGAAGCTCTTTTTTCTCCCTAAAGCTTTATTTTGGGTGGGACAGAAAAATGCTGCCTGAAAATATATCCATTTTGTTTTTATTATTATTTCTTATATTTCCCCCTACCTCCCTCCCTCTCCTCTCAGCCTGCAGAATAAATCTAGTTTCTGCCAGAGGAGCGTGATCCATACGTCTGAGCACGTGGCGGTACGTTCATACGTGTAGGCTCACGTGCATTGTGTGCATGCACGAGAGAGAAAAATAGGGACGCCGACACCCCGTATTGGCCTTTTCAGAGAAAGAAATACAAATTACAGATACTACACACACTCACATCTGCACACTTTATGACTGCACTGGCACACGCGCGCGCGTGCGCGCACACACACACACACACACACACACGCAGCCACCTTATTACAGCATGTGAGCATGCTATCCATCAGAGCAGTGAGCTGGTTAAGGGCTGGATGGAGCCAAGCAGCCTCCAGTCTGAATTATTAGACTTTCCACCAGTAACACTGTGTCCCAGTCTGGCTTGGTGGTATAGTGAAGCTGTCTGTAATAGATTCTGTGGTTCAGACTGAAAGTATTCTCAGTCAGAGAAAGTTTTTCTGTGTGAACTGTTTCAGAGTGAGCTTGTGGTTTGTGTTTTGATGTGTCAGTGTGGCAGGTAGCGGGGCCGCACCAACCAGCAGGTTTTTCTTTTTCTCTTCTGCTGCATGGCTGCAATGTGAAGCCATGTATGTGGTGCAAAAACTGAAATATTTCTCTGTGCATGCAACTGTATTTACTTTAACCCAGCTAAGCTGTGCTGATGAACTAAATCATGACTAATTTAGCAAGTAAAGCCTGAGAAAAGTCTTTAATTTTAGTGCAACCTCCGGTCAGTAAGCTGCTTACATAAACACTTCTCTCTTGTGTAAATAAAAATTCAAGGAAATTTAGTCGGAAATATCAACACATTATGCTTCCTGCTGAGATATGTGTTTCAATGTAATGGCAGCTTCTTCCCTAGACGTTGCTTCCTAAAAGTGACACCTTATTTTATTATTAGTATTTATTATTTTTATGACACATCAAATGTGTAACAATATATCTTTTTTAAATTGCTAATAAAGTGTCCCTGTAGCTGTCTAGTGAACTTTGTTTTATTTTAGGTTATGGGAATAGTTTGACATTTTGAGAGGAATGCTTGTCCACTTACATGACAATTGAAATACAGATTGAGAACAGACACATAAGAACAGCACTGTTATTTACAGGGCTTGGCAAACAATAACTGTTGGTGTACAGAAAATTTGAGTTGTATCGTTGTCACCTGGGTCCTATTTTGGCTGACAGTCATATTTTGTACTCTGTTGTTCCAAATAGATGTGTTCACATAAGTGGACTGACAAAGTAGTATTCAACAGTGGCCAACAGTCCTTGGAGAGGTTTGGATTTATGAGCTGCTAATGTTTCAGCCTGGCACAATTCTTTATTTATAATAAGGAGACGTTTTGGACAGACAGTTGGTGTTTCACACGTTTTTAAAGCGACATAAGTTTATTCCAAAAGGGAAACACTGTGCAGGCTGGATTCTAACATCACCAGCTTGTGTAATGGATACCATACGTGACAGTTTGATCCAAGACTCTCAGTTGTATCTGATGCACTTCTGAGTAGACAATCTGATACATGATTAGTGTCTCCATCTTGGCACATAACAGCTCCATCTCCAGGTATTCAAAATGGCCGCTGTGTGAATAACATCAGTGGAGTCATACCACTCAAAACATCACATCCAGCCATAGCCGGCATCCATGCAGCTACAGATTCTCTTTGTGTTACTGGTGCTGGGCGGCCATCCAGAATAAACTACAAGATTACACTTCAGTCTTTGTGCTGCTGCGGCTGCTGCCGGGCACTGCAAGAAAGTTATTACCCCCAAAGTTTATTAAGTTATAACGCCGGGTGAACAACCCCATTAATTGGCGTGTTGCTGTTGGTGGCTGGGTGAGATGGGGTGTAAGGGGTTGGGGATGGGCGGGGGGATAAAATACGACTTCTGGAAATGTAATAACGTGCCTTTGGGATATATGAGAGGTCAATTTCTGGAACTATTAGGGTGAAATTGCTAAGGGGAGGGAGAAGGAGAGACAGGATGTGATATTAGTCTTTTCGCCGTTTCGGTCACTGTTTCCATGCAAGCAGCATTCATCATGATGGACACACACACACACAGACACACACACACACACACACACACACACACACACACACACAAAGACACACATTGGCCTACAATTGAACACATCGTGCCACAGGGCCAGAGCTTTACCGGATTATCAATCTTTTAGTGCATGTTCTGATCTAAGTGACATCCAAGCCACATAATGCTCCTAAATAGAGGTATAGCCTTAAGAAAAGTATAACAAGATATACACATAACTAGAGGTGGAGGAAAAATTTGATATTGTATAGCATCGCGATATTTTGGGTGGCAATATTATATCGATATCTGTCATCATCCTTTTTGTCATCCCATCCATTGGAGAGAAAAAAAGTGTACTGTCCACCATCACCACCAGCCCACCCCCCTCCTCCTCCATCGCTCCCCCTTCAGTCGGTTTGTCATCCTGGGTGACAGCCACGGTCGCGGCACAGCTCCAAGTGTAATGGATGGTTCTGGAGGTGATTATACACTCGGGGAATGCAAAGCACCCACTTTACAGTGTGACAAAAGCACTGCACACCCCCACCCAACCCTCCGCCCGCTCCTCACCTTTTTACCAGGCATTATTTTGCTCTGAGATGAAATCGATCCTCTACATGCTGGCCCATGTTGGAGGGAATTGATTCCAAAGGGTATTAAGGACATATTTACTGATGATGGCCGCTAACTAACTCAGTATTCTGTCAGATGCACACGGGGACAGATGCTGCGTGACGCCTTGTACATTACATGCAGCCATCTTGGCTTTCCAATGCTATTCCAAAGCCAACATCCCTGACTCTAACATGCTGAGTTACACCAACAAAACATTGACATTTCAATAAAATTAAGAGAATTTTGACTTGGTTTTAATTAGGAATGGGAAAAAATAATCGATGATCGATTAATGGTCATCAAGAATTTGGTCTATCATGTGGAATTTTTAATCGATCTGTTTATTTTTAAATTAAAATTTTATCTCTGACTGCGTATCAGTACTCACTGAACTGAAACCGAGCGTTCAGTTCTGCAGCCGTACGTGAATAAGCCAATGAGCTGAGAATTAATTTGGACAAAGCTACAGTTTGCAAACTGAAAGTTGCAATAACAATTATAAAACACACAGAAATACAAGAGTATCCATTTGAACAAAACTTACTGTATCAAACCTTGCTAGCATGAATTACTAGGTTTAATTTGATCCAAAACTTATTTAAACACAAAATATATTTAAATATGCAAGATTACTGTGAAAATTAACCTCATGCCTATGCCAAACGCCCATCCCTATTCCAAACCCAACATCCCTGACTCTAACATGCAAAATTACACCAAAACAAACTTTGACATTTCAGTAAAATAATGAGAATTTTGACTCGGTTTTTAATATTTTTTCACTATCATCAGGATTACCTAGTGTCTTACACTTAAAATGTCAAAGTTTGAGTGTTTTTATGTACATAATTTCTAACTTTTCACCCTATTTTTCTTATCCTGGTGTAGATGTCAACTTTTTAAATGTAGATGTATGTGTTCAAACTGCTCATGGTGCCTCACAAAACACTTCTTTGTTCACAACTGGGAGTTAAAAGAATCATTGTTGTGAATGTCATATGCAGTTTTGTGAATTGCTTTGGCATTATAGCAACTAGGATTGTCACGGTAGTAAAATATTACCAGTGAAATTGACAGACGAAGCCTCCGCCCAGTATAAGTTAGGAAAAAGACTGGCTCCTCTGGGAGAGACACACATGCATTCTAAATCTCCTCTCTTGGCGTCAAAAGGCGCTGAAGCTCGGGCTTCCTCTCATGACTAGTGAGCGATAAGATCATCCCTTCTCCCACTTGAGGCCAGGGGACGCTGCATTTTACATAGAAAATCTCATTTATGGTCTGCTCCTAGCCGTGAGGATAAATCCTATGTTTTGTGCAGCTTTACAGCAACAGTTAGAAGCTTTCTGACCCTCACATTCCCCAACAAACTGATTTAGATGGAGCTTTTATTACAAAACTCAGCCTGATGGTTAGACTGCATGTGTGCCGTGTTTCATTCAGTCTGACTTACACAGCCTTTGGAAGGCTTCAGTATAACCAAAACAGCTTTTGAAATTCACCAAGTTCATACCAATAAATTCAGAGTGGAATCCCCTCTGTGTCACATTTGGGTAGAGCACCAGACTTGGGATTGCACTGCTGACTGAGATGGCATCGCTGATAAAAAATTAAAAACAAACAGCAGCTTAAAAAAAAAAGTTCCAATATGTTCTTGCTCTCTGTGGTTCATTATGGGGACTGTCTTTAAAACCTTTGCATCATTTTTTTTAGCTTAAGACACAAAACGTATGAAAAGGCAGATATTTTGAGCTTCATGCTTGCCTGTTTTTACATAATTTATATTTTGCTTTTGCAGATTCTAGTTGGAAAACTGTGTTTGCTGGCTTGGATGTTGTGATTGAGTGTAGGAAGAGCCTGAGCTAACCACAGGGAATGATCGGTCATGGTTAAAGGTTATATTTAGAAGATGTAAAAGGAGAAATGAATCACAACCAGCTCTGGCCTCCCACAATGTTCCTGAGTGTGTTTTGAAAGTTGTGACAGAACAGCCACAGATGCGGTGATATGAAACGTTTTCAGCACCCTTTAGGGCCTGTTTACACGACAAAATATTTTATCAGATGTGCCTTTTGTTTAGACTGTATTCCCATTAGTCAGACATGCAAGTTGCAAAGAGTCATTTCAGCAGTTAGGCAGAATTATTACAGATTATACAGCAGAACAAATAAGGTGCATTAATACCCTTTTGCACTGTGTCGTCCCGAATGGAGGATGTATCAACTTACTGTAAAATGCAGTCGCTCCGTCGGCCCTGTAGCTTTCAAAAGAGAGCTTCGGTGTCATTGTACGCGTTCCAGAGGTTTTATAATCCAACATGGAACAACAGTCTTTCTTGAGATCTTATCCAAACCAATAAATCCCATATTGATCAGTTTCTTTGCATTATAATCCGCAATTCCGCGATGAAACGATGTTGTTTTGGTGCTAGCCGCTACCTGGTAGCCACGGGATCACGCATCAGTGCACCTGGTGGAGAGCGACCAATCAAAGCGCGCTAACTGGCCGTCAATGCCGTGCGTAAATGGCGTGCTGTGATTCCCAGACGCCCTGCGTCATGAATAATGCGTTTATCCCATTCTACTATCATAAAGCTGCGCTGTTTACGTAGCAGCTAAAATAATAATGCAGGGGAAGCATAAATAAACAGGATGTGACATGTACGTCTGTCTGGGTGAGAAAAGAGAAGTGTCTACGCATGCGCGAGCTCTTGGTGTTGCGTGGCAGTGCTTCACAGTACCACCTAGCCACCTGGCGTGCATACTGCACCAAATTTAACAGACTTGCGTCAGCGTATGCACGCAGATGTCCCACCTAAAGACGCGAACGCAACGCCACGTTTGCGTTTTCTGTCGCTTTCAACAAGAGCGTTGTCGTGTAAACAGGTCGTTAGTTTTAGCACCGCGCTAGTAACTCTCTATGCGTTCCAATACCGATTCTACTTTTTTATTATGCCAGAAAAGCATTTGACATGCAGAATACAAAAAGTACCAGGATACTTCATCCGATCGCATTATGCATTATGCAACACAGCATGTTGTTCTCGATAGTCTCTCCACAATCCTCTGCACAGCATCTATATGAGCCAGAGGGTCAAAGGTCAGGATGCCATGTGATGAGTAGTAGTATGTCCCAGTTGTATACATACTGCATGCAACAGCACATACTTTGTAAGGGTATAAAAGTAACGAGAAAATTACTGGAGAGCAGCAATCGTAGCTTGCACAACAGCATGATTCTCACCATATCATGATATAACGCTAGAATTGTGGGATCACAAGATTGCAAATCCATCTGCAGGCTCCAAGTAATGGTTGTGCGTTTTAGTCGCACAACATGAGGTTCTGACCAATCAGGAGCAACTGGCAATCGATACAGCATAGGATCGTGATATTTTGGCAATATTATTCTTATTATTATATTATGGATTCATGGCCGCCTAGTATCGATATTTAGCTTTCAGACAGCCCTTCAGTATTTTCACAGTGGTTGCTGATGGTCTCACTTTTAGGAATATACTGGAGAGACTGGTATCATTTAAAATGAGAAGATCTAAAGAATCTATAGGTACCATGTGTGTTGGGAAGTTGTCAAAATAACACTGCAAAGTTAGTTTTTTTTTATGTTTCATTCCAAAAAAATCAGAGCACTGAAGCTTAAAGTTGAGGAAAGTTTGATAAACTGCTGCAGTTGTTGTCGTCCATACATGTTTAGTATTGGTTCAGTTCAGTTTGACTGAATACTTTGTTGGTCAGTCTGTGGGTTTGACTCTCATTGTGGAGAAATAAAAAGACTGAATTTTCCTCTATTTGACAAAACAATTCTTGATTGAATTTAATTTTGTGGACACAGAATGCAGTTAAATTGCCGCAAAATGTCTCAAAATACTAATAATATCGTATTGTGTCTCAAGTATCGGGATGAAAATGTATTGTGGGGCCTCTAGTGTTTGTCACAACACAGGGAGACAACAATGGCAGCTCCTGAAGAGGTTAGCATAGATGCTGCAACATCAGCTCCGTCAGAACTGGAGGATATAATTTGCCCTTTACCAAAGAGTTTCCAATGACGGCTTCTCAGATGGTTCTATGTAACAAACCATCTGGCTGTGTCATGTTTGTGATATGGTATAACAGGTGTCACAGTCCATGGAAGGACGAGGTTAGGGTGGCTGGACAGGTCAAACAGACACCAGATCTTTGCCCAGGAGAACTTATGAGAACTAGATACTGGAGCAAAAGATGCCACATATTTAGTCCAATGAGAACCGTTGCCAGGTCCACACTTAAAAACATTTTCTAGGTTCAGGGTTTATGTCCAAGTTCTGGGGCCTACTGAATACGCACAGTAATGTTTCTCCCCTCGAGTTCCCACTCAGCATATAGACTTTACATTGTGGTGACATTTAAATACTTTGAGGTGGAACAAAGTTTTAGAAATATAAAACCTTCTTTGATCTAAAATGTAAAATATAAAGGGCTATAATTTACCTTGTTTGCAGTTCAAGGTGTCCTGTCAACAATGGGGGAAATGCTTTTTGGGGCACTAGGGGAATTTTTAGGCTTCACAAGAATTTTTTTTTGCTGAAAGTCAGTTTTAAGTTTGTTTTCTTGAGTTTAAAGTTAACCTGTTAATTAACTGCTCTATGCAATATGTTATACTACATCCAGGTATATGTATAGAACTCATTTTGTCAACCTAAGCCCATTTTTCTCTAACGTTAGCCATGTCATTCTGTAGCTAAGCAGTTTTTTAATTCACCATGTGAACAATGTTTTGTTTTTCCCCAAAGCTTTATTCCCACCATATTCAACATATGTATCTGTGTTTTTTTTTTTGCTGAAAGGCAGAATTCCAATATTAATTCTGACAACTGGGTTGTTTAAAACAGAGACTTTACTAATCTGAGGTCCTAAAACTAAATGCAAAGTGATATTTGTAGGCACAAAGGGACTGAAAACCGTCACAATGAGAACAGATCTTCTCTCTTGTCATGGTGGAATTGTCTTTTTATGAGCCTCGGTGCCGTGAGAGCGTCACCAAGCTGCTCCATAGTTGGGATGCTGCGGTGCTTTGCAGAGGGAAGGAGCAGATCGCTTTCAGCCCAGTCCAGACCCATGCATCCCAAACAAGTCTCTGGTAATTACATCGGTCTGAAAGCTATAAAGAGGGGTGGGGTGGTCGGGAGGGTGGTGGTGAAGAAGTCAGGGTGGCCTGGCAAACAAGACTTGCAGAAGAAAGAGAGAAAAATCAAGGCAATAATTCAAAACTTTCTCTCCGACGAAAAATAAGAAACATCCAATTTAGGAGCCTCCATATTTAGATATTACAACGTTGTTATTTACATCAAACACACTTCTCAACAATCTCTGGTACAGTTCTTGTGGGAATCCTTTGTTTTATCACCTTTGGTTTCGCTGATGCTGACAGCACGCTGTAAAGAATATTGCTCATGTAAAGACAGTCTGCGTGTTAATATGCAGTTTATTTATATCGTTATGTTGTGCTTAGTCACTATAACGTGTTTAAACGGGTTCAGCAAACTGAT
Organism: Centropristis striata; assembly: GCF_030273125.1. Classification (NCBI taxonomy): domain Eukaryota; kingdom Metazoa; phylum Chordata; class Actinopteri; order Perciformes; family Serranidae; genus Centropristis; species Centropristis striata. Next base: position 14,598,283 of record NC_081529.1, on the reverse strand, counting down.
TCTTTGTCAGTAAAATCAAAAGGATGCACACAAGAAAGATTTTTCCTCTATTCCCACCAGAGCCATATAATTCCCGCCGTTTATTAATTTAAGAGCGATCAGAAGTGACGCCGTGACAGTGTGTGATCATCAGCAGACGCGAGCATTTTTTTGGTCATAAATTTGAATTAGCAAGACACGCGTACAATGCTGCCCCTTGTTACCAATAGTTCATCACTACTGTGGTTAGAGCATCTTATATTTATCCTGAAGGTCACCTTCAGCCCGGAGCCTCCAGAAACAAGTCCGATATCTCTCCACCTGCCATGTAGCCTAATGAACTGCAGCAGTCACTATATCAGCCAACCCAATGACTAATTCATTATTAGTTGTCGCCTTTTAATGGTTTGAATTTTGGGTGAAATCGGCGCAATTTTAAAGGTCTGAACCGCAGTGAAATAACTAAACAACAGACCAGTAAGCCAGATTTGGTTTTATCCGTTTTATGATGCGACATGTTTGGCTGAAATCAGCATATTAACGTGTTTTGTTTATATTTTTCCGTCATTCTAGAGAAGCTGCAGGTTAGATGGAGCAGACCATCTGTCTTCTGTCTTCTTCTCTGTCAAATAAAATAGCCATGGGTCTTCTTGTGTCAAATCTGCGCCCCTGTTGACACCATTAACGTGGTTTACGCACCAGATTGTCAGTTGCAGAGTAAGGTGTTTTTGAGCTTTTACACACAAGGTTCTGCGACTTTTACGCATAAAGAAATGCTGTTTTGACCATTTCAGAAAGGATTATCTCCTTTTTCATTTTTAATTCATGCTCCAAAGCTCTTCAAAGACAGGACTGGAGAGCATTCAGGCTTTTATTTTAATTTTATCATTAATTGCATACCTCTCTGTTTCCTCTCTTTTTCCCAGATGACCCTTCGGCCAACTGGCTGCACGCCCGCTCCTCCCGGAAGAAGCGGTGCCCGTACACCAAATACCAGACACTGGAGCTCGAGAAGGAGTTCCTGTTCAACATGTACCTCACGCGGGACCGGCGGCATGAGGTGGCGCGTGCGCTGAACCTGACGGAGCGGCAGGTGAAGATCTGGTTCCAGAACCGGAGGATGAAGATGAAGAAACAGAGCAAGGACCAACCCAAGGACTAGCCGGACTCTCACTTGCGCGTGCACATATACATACATCCAAACGCACATGCATGCACGCGCACGCCATGTATCCCATGCATTTAACATATAGACTCCCCAATTTGTCATGTGTAGAACACAAAATGGCCTTCCCAATAGCTGCGAATACACACACACACACACACACACACACACACACACACACACACACACACACACACACACATCTATAATCTATACAGCTGATCAATGGCTGTATTGATCGCTACAGACGCTGAGGACGCCGCCACGTTAACAACAAGAAGAAGCTCAGAAAAGCTACGTTTCGTGTTAGAAGGAGGCAAATATTCAACTTGTAGGAATCATTTGAGTTTATAATGTTTAAGGATGATGGATAAAAAATCTCACAGACAGCAACTCATCCTGGACCTCCTTGGACTCCAAATAAAACTGCAGATTGGACTTTGATGTTGGATGAACTGATCGCTCTTGTTTGTCTTCATAGTTTTATACGCTATTATTCAGGCTTTGATATTAGGCTACAAAAGATTATTATTATTATTATTATTGTTGTTGTTGTTTGGGGGGGGGGGGGGGGGGGGGTGAGGAGCAGACAGAGAAGGAGGCTGAGGGTTTTTTTTTCTTTCAAGGGTTTTCTCAAGCACTACTCTTCCTTTTATTAGTTATTTATTGTCCCGTCGCTGACACCGGAGGCGCGCAGAGGTGCTGAAACTAGGGTTTCACTAGGCCATTAATAAGCACGAGGAGCGGAATGGCGTGTACACACCCACACCCACACACACACACACACACACACACACACCCACACAGACCCACACATACACACACACACACACACACACACACACACGCACACGCGGGCTTGGTGTTCATCCTTCTTTTGTTTCTTCTCCCTTCTCTGGTTTCTGTCGTTGCTGGCAGAATTGGATTGGAGTGCGCCTGATGGTCGGCGTTGATACAAACAGCGAGCCGCCGTTTGTTTCCCGGTTTGGCGGCCTAAGTAATGAGCAGATAGCGGAGGGGTGGGTGGTGGGGGTGGAGATGTGATGGGGTGCCGGGGGTCTTAACCCGACTCAGCAACCGGGGATCCGATTAGGGCTGCTGTCGATATCGTGGATCCCGCCCTTTGGCTTGCTCTTCAGATGCTTTATGCGCTGCATGCGGCGGCGGCTCATCTGAGGCCTTTATCGGCTATCAATAATCATCCCCTCCGGTTCACACGAGCCTGGACTTTATCTGACAGGAGTCACAGCACAAAGCACCACACATTTGTAATCATATGTATCCTTATCTAAATTAGGATTCAAACGAGGACTCCGTTTTGGGAGAAAATTTAATTGAGACCTAGAATAATTTCGGTTACTTCTCCTAAAACCACTCTGAAACAGCATTAAAAAGGTTTTCACAGTAGCTTCTGGATTAGACTGCTCTAATAGACATTTGCAGTGAAAATGTACAAATTCTTGTGCAAAATTTGTGCAAATTTTCCTCCATAAGTAGGCTACACAACAATATGTTATCTTAAATATTCTCAGTCACCATCCTCTAATCTTTACTCAGCGTGGTTCTTGCATTGCATTTTAAGAAATAATCAGCTCTATTTTTATACATACAGTATATTCATACAGTATATTGTGTATTAACTGCTATGCAAGGCGGGTTTCTGTCTCATTACAGGAAATAAAGCCTACGGATAGTGTGGCGGTTTCCAAACGCAACAGGATACTGAGGAAAAGAGCAAAATACCCGGATGCGCTTACATGTTTACTGAAAAAAAAAATCCTCATTTGTTTTATTTTTGTCCCCTGGAAATATCATTCCTAGAGGTTTTATAACGCGTGTATATAAACAGACATAACAGAACACTTAAGATTTATTCTCGCGCGAAATGGTTTTGCAATGGTGTCTACAATTAATAGCTCGGGGTGTTATCTGGTAGGACTACACTTTATTGATCTGAAAGTTAAAATATGGAAAGCATGTCGGCCTGTTACTGTGGCGTCATTTGAATTGTCCACGCAATAGTTAAAAGGCGTCCGACGGCAGTTTTATGGACGGATCATAAACAACACATTGGCTTTACAACGTCCCGCGTGTGTGTGTGTGTGTGTGTGTGTGTGTGTGTGTGTGTGTGTGTGTGTGTGTGTTGGAAGTTGCAGCTTGCAGACCACAGAGGCTGCACATTACTATCTTTGCGTGGATAATATTGCCTCCCAATCCGCTGATGTTATTTTGTAGTTTACACGCAGACACGAACGGGTCTAAAAACAGCCTTTTTTATTTGCGGAGTCTTAAACAGAACCGCTACAATTTCTCTCGACGCATCAAATCCTCTATTTACGAGTACAAATGTTTACATTGTTTGCGCATGCCTCAAGTCACTCGTCATTTGAAGACGCTATTTTGTCGTTTATCTCTTTGTGTGTTAAATCTGTCGGAGGGGGAATGCTTACTGAAAACAGACTTATTAGACGTTTCTTGATAGGAAATATTTCTAATTTATTGTATATAAAGTGAGTAACCTTGTCTTTTCTTATTGGAATGAGTTAAATATGCGGATTTTTTGTCTTACGGCATTTTACTGTAATATAGATAATTTCTTTCTTTTATGTCTGTCATGTTCTTTAGATTCTGTTTTCCATGTTGTTGTGCGTACTGTCTGAATGATCTTTTCTCTTTGTGTCTATGGTTTGTTTAATGGTGACCAGTAATGAGTTGGACTCTGCTGATTGTAAGCATTGGGACAGAGAGAGCGAAAAGGTGTGATTAAAATGAAGCAATGCATCTATATAAATTATACTTTTTATTTCAATGCTGTTACTTTCTGTCCTATATGACTCTGTCCCCTTTGTCCTTTCTCTTCTCCTGACTGGAGTTTTTGCTGCTGAGAAATATGGACAGAGCTCCACAAGTCATTTTATTTTCCCTCTGCTTTTTAATAAGGCAAATCTAAGCCATGTGGCCACAGTAAAGACAATATTAACGAGGAGGCAAACTCCAGTCACTCTGATCCTCTCCTCCCTGTGCAATGTTCCAGTCCCTTCTTGTATGTTTTCCTCTCTTCTGTGTGTTGTTGTCTTTTTTGTGCGATGGCACTGCTGATGCTGGATTCCTATTAAAGAAGAGACTTTACAGTACCGTGCGTCGTGTTGATTTAAAATCATTTGCATAATTTCCCTTCAAAGCTCTCACTCTGGTGTGACTGAATGTTCAAAGAGGGCAGCTTCCTTTCGGTTTCTTCTTTTCCTACTTCTCCAGATTGTGAAGAGAGAGAGGGGGAGCGGATGAGCCAGCATGTGTTTAAAATATGTGTCTCTTCAGTTGTACACTGAAGCTTAAAGGAGAGGGGCGTCTGTTTGGCTGCAACACCAAACGACTGTCATAAACCCATAAACACCCCCCACCCACACAGATGATGAGTGCATTCATTAGAAGAGTCGTCATCCGTCCATTAGGAGCTTGTGAAGCGCTGCGGTTCCTGTGTTTGTCTCTGCACCAAATGACTGACAGACACAAAGTCTGATGAGGGCTGCAGGATCTCTGTTTCCGCTCCTGCTTCTCACATGATGCACAGACAAAGGACCAAAGTAACTCTTCTGATAATTAAATCAATTGTGGTAGAATCATTTGCAGTCATTATACTGTCTGTTCCAGGTCATGGGCTCATATATGAATATATTTTCTACAAATTTTACCTCAATGTGTCTTATTTTAAGGTATGGAGTCCATATCAGTAATATTTGTCGTTCCATAAGCCCTACTGGGGACATGACCCCCAGTGTCCTCAGAAGTAGGACCAGTAGTAATAACAGTAGGAGTGAAACTTTCGTGTAAACCTACAATTTACATTTTGCATAGCGCAGCACTGCTGCTGTTAAAATCAAGCAAGCAATATGAGCAGCAGTAGCATGTGTCTAAAGACACTTTAGCACACTAATGAAGCTGTAAGAAAGTCTTTTTAAAGTAAGATCTAACAATAACAGTTATTACTCCTCTCTTTTAAACAGTATGCACCCAAAGCACTGCTTACATTGTGTTGTATGATGAATGAAGGTGGATTTAAAACTGTCGATATGTGATAAAAGACACAAAGAGATCATTATATGCAAACATCAATTGTTTGTATGTCTGTGAATGCACACTATGAATCACTGTGGACAAATTCATTCATAACCACCTCAATTGTCTTTGTTTCTGTGTATATTATAGAGTGTTAAAATAAGTGTTTATTAGCTGTTTGTATGAGTTGTAGCTATTTTACCAACAAAAAGCAACGTGTATGTATCGAATTATCAACACCAAAAAGTGTGCTATATGTTTATTATTATTGTTTTGTTCAAAGAAAGTGTAAGCATTATATGTAGCAGTGTTAGCAGTGCAGGCAGTAAAGCAGTGTAAACAGCCCTGGTGTAAAGGGCTACAAAGTCTCAGCACAGCCTCTCTGCTTCACCCTGCACTGCTGGGCCCAACCAATAAGGGCCTCAGGATTTAAGCAGATTTAGGCTTGGGTTCCAACAAAGCCATCCCATAAACCATCTGTGGACTCGACGGCGGATGATTGTGATACTTCTCTGAGGTCTAGCGGGGTCGGAGCTTCATTAAATCCAGAAGCCCTGCACTCTGCTGCAGGCCTCCCTCCAGCCTCAGCATGCTGTCCCAGGGAAGGAAGCGACTTCACCCTGCTGTGTGTGTGTGTGTGTGTGTGTGTGTGTGTGTGTGTGTGTGTGTGTGTGTGTGTGTGTGTAGGGTGTTGCTGTGACACATGGCACAGTAAATCTAAGGGAATGCAGCGAGAGCAGGAGTCTCGCTCGCACAACAACATACATTCACAGGTTAAAACAAGGATGAGTTTCAGTTATGAAGGCACAGAAACACCAGGGAGACATCACGGTCACATCTGAAGGGCAGAATTAGGAGAAGCTGTACTGGTATTATGGCTAAAGTGAGAAGTAGCTGTAATTCTACAAGCTGCAAGAGTGTGCTTATCAAAGAACTGGCTGTGGCTATGAAAGAAACATTTTATACCGGCACAACTTCACTTTGTCTTTTATATTGAGTTTGTAATAGTGAGCAGGACCAATATTGGTGACAGATTATCAGTGATGTTAATGCATTGAAATAAGTACTTTCAGACTGGATTTTATTTCTTAGCTCTGCTTTGATAGTCAGTACTAGAGGTGAGAATCAGCAGAAGCCCCAAGACACGATTTTATCCCGATTTAACTGTGTAAATCCGGAAAAATAAGATGTCCAATAAGAGAATATTCTCAGTTCAGAATTAGGAGGCAGCCATGTTTGTAAAGAGGAGGCTTTTGGGAATTAGGAAAACTTCCCAAGACCATATTCTGACACACTTGGTGCCTAAAGGTTCCTTAGATGTTCTAGTTTCATATAATATCAATTTATCCAGTATATTCCTAAATGCCTGCTATGGCTTCGGGCTGTTGGAACTCTAAACTGTAAACTCTCTCTTATATAATATTGCCACGCAAAATATCGCAATACTAAGCTGTATCGTAACAGGGGAGTATCACTGGTCTGGGGTCAGTTGTTGGAGCTGAAATTGTCACCAATACACCATCTCAATCCTCACTGTATAGCCCAACCCCGCAACTCCTATCTCCCTTTCTCTAACGTATCCAAACTGTGAGGCAATGGAAAAACCCAGATTGGCTCATTGTGCAGTGATTTAGCTGTGTTACTAAATAGGTGCAGGCTTCATCGTTTTACTGACATTTTCAGAAACTAAATGGGCTGCAAAAGACAAACCACGTGCTGCTGCTGGCAAAATTCATATTTCAACCCAGGCGAACGTATCCAATCCAATATGTCTTCACTTTATCCTCTCATATTAAAGCAGAGTCTACAGATAATAACTGGCTTCATTGAAACACTCTGGGTGGATGTTAGAGCGCAGCGGGCCCAGAGCAGCTCTCCTCTGTCTCTCACACTGAATGAGCTGTTTTACACAGCACCAGCTTCTATAATTCATCAAGCAGCAAAGAATATCATTCATATTCATAAATTTTCTCAAAGAGAGTTATGGTCCCGCTGATGCAAACGGCTGTATGGATCAGATCACAGCCATTCTGGACTCATTAACAGTTAGATGGCAAGCCAAATGCTGTTGGCTGCTCTGCACATGTTACTGCTGCCTCTGACTGCACGGAACAATGAAAATAACAACACCTCATGTAGTAATAACAACAGTAAATATAGGACTGTACAGAAAAAAATAAGATCACATCAAATATAGTAGTAGTCGTAGTAGTAGTAGTAGTAATCATAATAATAATAATAATAATAATAATAATAATAATAACAATAATATGTGTAGGCCTGGAAAGAAAAAAAATACTATATATACTATACTATACTATACTATACTATACTATACTATACTATACTATACTATACTATAAATAATTTAACATTAAATATAATAATAATACTGAGATGTGCACATTAATGTAACTGGACAAAAATGTTGAACATCAAATACAGTAATAATAATAATAATAATAAAAGGTGGGTATGTGCAGCTGCATCTAGATCTAGCTGGACAAAAAATATATATATAACACAACATGAAATGTTATACATTATAAAGTGTTACAAACGTCTCTGCCTGGGCAGAAAAAAACTGACCCCAAATATAACATTAATAATAGCCTATGTGAAAATTATAAACACTTACTGTAGCACCATTATGATTAAAACTTAAATGTGGTTGATCCAGATCGTGTTCACTTGGTTAAGAAAAGATAAAACAAAAATAAATTTAAAAAATCAATAATTCGGTCAAAGTCCCCTTAGCTTGAGTGAGACACTGGAAAATCTTTATTAGGCCTACTTTTTGGGGGGTTATTCACCACATCTAATATAAAACTACAATGAAAACAAAATTATTATTATCATCAACATTATTATTATTATTGAAAGACATATAAAGTCAAGTCTTAAATAACAGTAATTCACCATTAAAGTTTCAAATTTAAAATCCCACTTGCGGCCGAGATTTTGCTGTTACTTGTTTGGCATGACGCTCGCCCGTGTTGGCTCATTACTTTACAAACGGTTGCGGCAGCGGCACACGCACAGTCCATCGCTCCGTTTCTTCCAAATGATTCACATCCATCTGCATTCACAGTAATTGTGTTTTAAAGCCACAGATCTCAGAGCGGTGTGATTTCTTGCATTGTGTCGATGGAGCTTCACAGGGAAGATGATCTCCCTGCATCTATTTCTTCTGTAATTGTGAAACCACAAGTGGACTCCGCCGGTCAGACCAGGCCGTCAGGGTTTTTTTTTTCATTTGTTTTATTTTACTTTGCTTTAAAAAAAGAGTGAGAGAGAGAGAAAAAAAAGATAGTATTTCTCCCTTTGGACCAATAAAACTCCATCCGCTTTCTCTCCTCCTCCTCCTCTTCTTCTTCTTCTTTCTCACGTCAGTTGTTTTGCACACTTCCTATTTTCAAACATGGAAACGAACAGCACGAGAGGAGCAGGATGTGCTGCACGCACCGGGGGTCTGGAGCTCACGGGTAAAAAAAAAAAAAAACAGGAGGAGGGGTGGGTGATGAGGGATGCGGGAACGGATGCGTGCGGTTGGAAGAAGCCGCCGCCGACTGTCGTAAAAACAGCAAAGAGGAAGACGGAAAAGGAGCGGAGAGGAGAGAAAGAGGATTCAGTGCGGTGCGGCGCAATAAAAGAATATGACGGCCATAAAAGTTTATAGCGTATAAATTTCTGAAGGTTAAGAACTAAACGGCTGTAAAGCAAACACGCCGAAAGAAAGAGAAGGGGGGCGAGGTAAGACACACAGAGAGAGGTAATATTAGAGGAAAAGTTTCAAATCCCCCTGCTTGGTAATTTATTTGGTGGTTATTGGGCTGATAGGCGCTGAAGAGACAAGGAGAGAGCAAATATTAGTGTTACACTTCTTCTAGATATTTGACTCTGTGGCTGTGGCGAGTGGCAGAGAGGCAGAGAGGCCTGCATGTGTCTGGATTCTCCTCATCTGATGTTGTGCTACTGTTGTTGTGGCAGCGTGGAGGGGGAAGACTCTCCTTTCTCCTCCTTCTTTTCAGCTTTGGGAGTTTTATGGTTTTGTAGTCGTTTGGCTCTATTGGGGTATGTGTGTGTGTGTGTGTGTGTGTGTGTGTGTGTGTGTGTGTGTGTGTGTGTGTGTGTGTGTGTGTGTGTGTGTGTGTGTGTGATTTCTCACTGAGATACCCAGTGCATCCTTACAACACACAGACACGCACACAATAAAAATGCAACCAGACAGCTGACCCGGACAGACAGGGTGTGCTGTGGCCGGTTCCCATGCTTCTTTTCCGGCCTATTGGGGGGCAGGCGGTGAGGCCCGGGCTGTGGAAGGGGTGAGGCATGCCAACACATTGCAGAGAAATGTCTACGTGATGGTGCACCTTGAGTGGAAACGTGCAGAACCTTGTAGAAGGGTTTTGTCTGCAGAACGGTCTGGTTGAGGATTACATATGTTGTTTTATTATTATTAGGCCATTTTTTTGGTGCAATCTTTTGACTCTCTGTTTCCACCACTGAGAAGGGGTCTAAATAAAGACCTGAGATGTAGCCTCTTCAGATAGGCTAATAGTAACAACCTCTTTTACGGTCAGTTTACAACCCGTCATTTAGTAATGTGCACACACACACACACACACACACACACACACACACACACACACACACTGGTCAAACTGGACGTCACTGACACTGAGGAGGATGTAATCACATTAACACACACACACACACACACACACACACGTTAAGTGTATACATAATACCAGTAATAGAGGCACATACATAATATATATGTATTTCATACTATTATACATAAATATATTTCATATATTTAACTTCAACTTACAAAGACACGCGATGGCGATGAGAACAGAACATATATAATATAGTATAATATAATATAATATAATATAATATAATATAATATAATATAATATAATATAATATAATATAATATAATATAATACAACATAATATAATACAATATAATATAATATAATATAATATAATATAATATAATATAATATAATATAATATAATGTAATATAATATAATATAATATAATATAATATAATTGATATTTTTAGTAACATTTGCGGTTTCTAAAGTAAAATGTATACAGTTGAGAGCTGGCTGTGGAGTCGGAGTAAAATATATAACCTATATAACCCAGTATTTCGTCTGTGATGTTGAGGCACATGGAAGAGATTCTTTTTGAACCCTGTGATCAGTGTGTCAGTGAACAAACTTATAAAACATATCGACAACACAATATGTTGGATTGTTTTCATTATATTTCCAGTCAAATATTTCCCAGTGACAGGTCTGTCCAACCAAAAATCACCTCTCAAAGCTGGACCCCAATTACAACCCGCAGTTTTATTTTAAAGCAGCTAATGCAGCTTTATGTGCGCACTTAATAGAACTATAAAGCCGCGTCACAGACCGACTCTGCCCATGTGGCCATACTGCAACACACCGCTTGATGGCGCTCTTGCTCCACCGATAAAACAGCTCTCGCCTGAGGCTTTGCTTGCCTTTGTGGAAGACACACATGCACGGGCTCCATTAATGGGGTAAAACTTGCCATATTCTTCTTCTTAATTTATTTTAAAGGGGTAGTTTTAAGAAGAAGCGAGGTGATTGGGCCACTTTTTGACTTTGCTTCAGAACATTTGAAACAGTTTAAGGTCATTTTCACAACTTACAGGGGATGAGGAGGAAGGGTCGAGGCCTTGATGATAATAATAACAACCCATAGGCGTGCAGGATACGTATGGGCAGCCAGGAAGTGTTTATTTTTCCTGGTCAGACATTCACACCAAGGACGCTCGCACCTTTCTGGCTTTGCGCATGCATGCATAGGTGCATGCAGCGGAGTGCGTGCAAGTGCTTGTGAACTTGATGCCAGAAATATTTTTCCTCAAGTACAATATGAGAGGAATATCTTCACACAGCGAATATAGGACACACAGAGTTCTTTATGTGTTCTTTCCAGTGTCAAGATGTTTTAATTACTGTAGATTTGACGCAGAGGACGTGACGCATAAATACGCGAGATGTTTTTGACGGTTCTTCCTCCAAATGCTTTGCGGTGAGTGTGGACGCAGTTATTTACGGCGTTTGTCTTGTTTCTTTCGGCCGCCTGTTTTGTCCAAGTGTGTGTTTTCTGCAGGAATGACACACGGTGTGTGTGTGTGTGTGTGTGTGTGTGTGTGTGTGTGTGTGTGTGTGTGTGTGTGTGTGTGTGTGTGTGTGTGTGTGTGTGTGTGTGGAAGCTGGTCAGAAAATGTCATTTTTACGCCCACCACAATCACATCTCACCACGTCACAGACAACAGATCTCATAAGCAAACACTTTATTGGAGGTGTAAAACACGGCGTGGTGAAGTTTGAACAAGATCATATTCTGGGCAATAAATTGGAAAAATACTGCGGCAATTACTCCTCGGAAAGTCGGGCGTACAATCAGCTGATTTACCACAACACAGTGTGTAATTCAGGCGGGTGCTGGCAACATTTGGGCCTCTTGTGTCCGCGCTGTATAATCTAAATAAATTAAATTCGGGTAATGACATTTTTATTTGGCTGATGTGAGCGCACCATGGCTGGGAAAACAGCAAATAAATCTCCGGAACAAAATAATCAAAATTGTGATTTAGGTCTCAGGTGCACAGGCTGCTGCAGAGTCCTCCGTCACCGATTGATCGGCAACTTTCAGGCCTGTTATGAGTATAGATTCCAGGAAATCAAGTCTTTATCTAACTAACTCACAGTGGAGTCCCATTTCTTCAGGCCATCTTAATGTTCTGTTCAAGGCCGAGCTTAACATTTCCACAACTTGTGGATGGTCCTGCTTTTACCTTGGCTTCCACTGCAACAGGAAGGACCACAGTCGTATGGGAAACACGGCGAAAATGACTTAAATACCGGGCAGGCATGAGACGTTTACGGCCTCCGGTCGCTCAAAGGGCGCGTCGTAAAACCTCCTTTTTGTTTCTCTGCTTGCAAGGACGTAAACAAGCAAACACTGCCCCTCCGCTTTATGGAGGTTTATAGTTTGTTAAAGCGTTTACAGCCACTTCCCCAGCCTATTACCCTACCCAGTCCTCCTTACATGTTTATGGAGATCATATTTATTATGAAAGTGTACGATGATCAGAAAGCATGCGTCCACAGGAGCTCGTCTATTTTCTGAACAACAGCCATCAGATTGGAATGGAGGACAAGGAAAAGCTCGAACAACTGGTTTTAAAACCTCAGTTACATTTATAGGCTGGTACTTGTTAAAACCAATACCAATTAGGAAGCAGGAGTCCTCTTCTTCTTCTTCTTCTTCTTCTTCTTCTTCTTCTTCTTCTTCTTCTCCTCTCTCTCTCTCTCTCTCTCTCTCTCTCTCTCTCTCCTCAGTCTGTGTGAAGCTCTCTCGCACAAGCTCGCTGACATTTTCGGGCCTCATTCACTTCGTTCGCGCTGTCTTCTGGATGCAGGGAGAGAAATAAGAAAGAGCAATTAATGAGAGAGATGCTCTCAACGATGCAATACAATACCACATCAGCATCACCATCACACCACCAGCTCAGCTTTAAAGTAAAATATTAAGAATAATCACAATAAGAATATAGCAATCCCACAATGCTCATTTTAGTTGTATTAGAAGTTGGTGTGTGTGCTTATGTGCACTTGATCAGATGCAAAGCGACAGATTTGTCATTAACAGCCACCCCCCACACTCCTCCTTTCTTGCTGGATACTGCACCGATTCGCTTTCACCTCCTCCTCTTCCTCTTCTTCTTCTTCTTCTCTTTTCCTTCATTTTCTCACTCCCTTTGCAATATCACAGAGGCGCTGAGCTCCTCGAGCCGACGCCGGGAGGGAGACTATCGTCTAGTTTTAGAGGCGCGTGCGCGTGCACAGACACACAAGAAGAGAAGAAGAAAAAAAATCACCATAGACCCCGTGTGTGTGTGTTTTTGTGTGCGCGTGAACGCTCGAGAACGCGTGCCTGTGTGCGCGAAAAAAGCCAATGGCATGAAGAGCTGATAATAGATGCAAATTATCCCTCAAACACACACACACACACACACACACACACACACCACACACACACACACCGGGGCCAGGAGGAGAAGGAGAGAGAGGGAGAGGGCGCGCGAGAGAGAGCCAGAGAGAGAGAGAGAGAGGGAGAGAGAGAGAGAGAGAGAGAGAGAGAGAGAGAGAGAGAGAAAATATGAAACAACTCATTTGCAGAGGAGTAAATCACGGAATACCCGTTTGAGAGCGCGACAGGGCTCCCGCTTACAGCGCTAACACCGGAATTGTGATGCGCACGAGCCCTTCCTCCTCCTCTACTTCTTCCTCTTCTTCCTCTTCTTCTCCTTCCTCTTCTTTTTCTTCTTCGCTGGAGATTTTATGGAATCGGTGTGACTGTTGTTATTGTTGTTGCGGTGGTTGTGGCTGTTACTGCTCTGGCCGGCTGCCGTTACCGTTACTCACACTGCTCGTCTATTGTGGCCGTGAAGGGAAACACCACAACAACGGTCACCGACACCGGCGGCAGACCTGCCTCACTCTCTCTCTCCCTGCCTGTGTGTCGGTGTCTCTCTGCCTCAAACCGCACGACAGAAGCAGAAGAAAAGAAAAAAACAATTGAAAGCCGCGGCTCGCTTCCTTCAGTCCCACTCTGACTCTGCCGAGCCCCACACAAACTGAAAGAACAATAAACATCAACACAAAAAGATGAGTTCATATTTCGTCAACTCGCTCTTCTCCAAATATAAAAGCGGGGACTCGTTACGTCCGAACTACTACGAGTGCGGTTTCGCGCAGGACCTGGCCGGCAGCCGGCCCACCGTGGTGTACGGCCCGGGCTCCGGCGCCACCTTCCAGCACGCTCCGCAGATCCAGGACTTCTACCATCACAGCGCCTCCACGCTGCCCAGCAACCCTTACCAGCAGAGCCCCTGCGCGGTCACATGCCACGGCGAGCCTGGCAACTTCTACGGATACGACGCCCTGCAGCGGCAGACGCTTTTCGGGGCCCAGGACGCGGATCTGGTCCAGTACAGCGACTGTAAACTGGGAAGCGCGCCGGGGCTGAGCGGCGAAGACGCGGAGGGAACCGAGCAGAGCCCCTCACCGACGCAGTTGTTTCCCTGGATGAGGCCGCAAGGTGAGGAAAAGAATAGACTGGCTACAGTGGTTATATTCTTTTTTTCTTATCAAAGCATATCATGCCGGATCTTCCTTCCCAAGAGGTGAGTGTCCATGTTAGGAACAGAAATGCTGCTCCTCCAGCAGAGAGCATGGAGAAGAAAACTGTGGGAGAAAGTTGGGAAAGTGATTTAAAAGCAACGACTTTAGCACCGTAATTTGATCTTCCTGTGATCAAAGCACGTTTATGGTTTTATTGAACGCCAAAACTTGTGAATGACTTTAGGGTTTAATTGCCCCGGCCATATATTGAGAGAATGGAGCCGGGGATGGTAGCTCACAGAGCGAGAAAGAAAGAAAACCAGTCAGAAACGGCAGAGAGATGGTAGGGGAGGGGGGGCTCTCCGTGAGAAAGCCCCTTCAGAAACTGAGAAAGCCTTGCTCACAGCAGATGGGAGAGAGTTGTTGGAGGTAGTTGTTTCCAGCCACACAGACTCATTTTAGACATGCAGCATTGACCCGGGTTAAACTTTTACTGCCTTTTTTGCTTTTACGACTTGCCTGTGGCCTCCGGGATTATTTGGCTGCACGGTGGCCAGTTCCCCACAGGGTTAAAGCAGAGGCACTGCATGTGTGTACATGGTGTTCATGTGGATTAGGGGAAATAGAGATTGTGTGCTCTCTACTCACAGGCCTGTCGTATCCTCTGACTCTAATATCATTCCACAAATTGCCCGTGCGCTTCAAATTTAAGCTGCCTTGCTCCTGTGCCTGCCGGGTATATATATATGCATGTGTGAACACTTACTGGTCTTTGTGTGTTTGTGGCATGCACAGCCTGTGAATATGGATCCGGCCTGACTGGGTCAATACGCTCAGATTATCAATCTTAAAGGAATGTTATTTCTGGGAAAAATGCATTATAGGGAAGCCGAGCTCACAATTGATGGCTTAAATCAACACCACAATAAGACTGATTATGCAAGAAGGCATTCTGTGTTAGATAGAGAGACGTAGACTTAAAGGGAGAGAGAGAGAGAGAGAGAGAGAGAGAGAGAGAGAGAGAGAGAGAGAGAGAGGAGAGAAAGAGAGAGAGAGAGAGAGAGATGAGAGAGAGAGAGAGAGAGAGAGAGAGAGAGAGCAGTGAATGGATTGACATGTATAGTAGCCTATTTTGTTTGAGCCCATATTTCTTGGGCAGTATGTGCGTTTCAGTGTGTGTGTGCGTGCGTGTGTGTGTGTGTGTGTATGCGCGCGCGCTTGTGCGTGTGTGAGTGAGAGTTTATTGCTTATGTTCTCGGTTGTATTTTTTAAAGTGGGACAGCAGACGGGTTATAGCCTGTACAGGACTTTTGTGGCTTCATGATTATGATCATAAAATAGAAAAATAATAAATAAAAAAAACAGCTCAGGATTGTATTGACCTCGAGCTGCTTTCTCTTCACACACACTAACCCACACACTCACCTGCTACAAATAACAACAACAATAATTATAATAACAACAACAACAACAACAACAATAATTATATTAATAATAACAACAACTAAATTACATTTACGCACGAAAGACTATGGACACTTTTCCTCTTCAGTGCCTCTCATGTCATGTGTGTGTGTGTGTGTGTGTGTGTGTGTGTGTGTGTGTGTGTGTGTGTGTGCGTGTGTTTGTGTGTGTGTGTGTGTGTGTGTGTGTGTGTGTGTGTGTGTGTGTGTGTGTGTGTGCGTGCGTGTGCGTGCGTATGAGGGGTATTTTATGCCAGCACACTATACTTAAACGCCTAGAATGCGTCGCCTGTGCCAGCATAAAGTCTGATTAATAGGCGTGCTTACAGACACGCGTATTGCGAGTACACCAGATGACATGGGTGACGGGTGAAAAGTGCCACAAGCGAACGTAGTGGACGCCTGTGTGTGTGTGTAACGCGTGTACGTTAACAGTGTGTTACTCTGTGTAACAGTTCAGCTGTTACACAGAGTCTCAGCTTCATATGGTATTGTTTATAAGAAAGCACAACTTACAGATGAACTCCAAGCCCCCACAGAGCTGTCAGGATATTTCTATTATTTTCAGGCCAGTTTTTATTTTCTTGTTAACGAAATCTCTCTCTCTCTCTCTCTCTCTCTCTCTCTCTCTCTCTCTCTCTCTCTCTCTCTAGGTTTGAATGATATCGAATTGATATTTAATGATAGCAAGGGTGAAAGGGATAATTAAAATAATTTCAGCTACTTAAAAATAGTAGGCTAATAGTAAAGTGCAACGCTCACAGCCAGTTCCCAGCTTCGCGCGCGGACACACAGTTCATTACGCACCAGCTGTAATTAGGTAGGTTTACCTGCCTGCAGAAGCCGTAATCGCTGTCACCCCTGAATATTAAGTAGCCATGCGGACCTATCTAATGAATATTCAGTAGCCATGTGGACAGCAGTCCGTTCACAATATGATTCCATCGGACCTTATATCTACACTGTTTAACCCAATTCGGCACTTATGCACAGTCCCATTATGTTTTACAGACATTCGTAGTTAACTAATGAGGTAAAACATTTTGTTTAAGCTGCATTTTGCTGACTTTCACTCCTAAAACAGGCTAATTAAGCCTCCGGTTTTGGCCGGAAAAACGTTAAGTTTATCTGGTAAGTACGAGATAGTCTTTCTCTTCATCTATAAGTTGTGCTTTCTTATAAACAATACCATATGAAGCTGAGACTCTGTGTAACAGCTGAACTGTTATAGGCTTACACGCGTTACACACACACACAGGCGTCCACTACGTTCGCTGGTGGCACTTTTCACCCGTCACCCATGTTATCTGGTGTACTCGCAATACGCGTGTCTGTAAGCCTATGTAGAATTGTACTTAACAGTCACGCGGGTCTTCATGTCACGTATTTGAGGCGTAGTTCACCCGTCACGCAGCCGTCACGTAGGCGTATGTGCAACAACGCGTGTACAGCGTCTGCGTGACGCCTACGTGACGCCTGTCTGTCCATTGAAAGTGAATGGAATTTACACGCGCACGTTAGACGTTTGATGTCATCGCATAGGCGCTGTACACGCGTTTTAGTATAGTGTGCTGGCATAAAATGCCCCTCATAGCGTGCGTGCGTGTGTGTCTATGTGTGAGTGTGTATGTGTGTGTGTGTGTTTGTGTTTGGAACTCATTGCGTAAATTGTCATAATTTACATCTTTAAAGCCTCTTTTTATATTTCCCCAACACTTGTCTGGCTCTGCTCCCCTGTGTGCGTAACAGCTTTTCAAATCATTCCCAGCTTTAAATACTACCGGCCACACTCACGCGCGTGGCTGAAACGACTTATTGCAGGGTGGGTTTAGCCCCTCTTTACCAACGATGACAGTGATCAGTCCCATGATTAATGCTTTTTCAAACAGTATATACTTGCGCTTAACGGCGTGCCGGGGAGCAGGCAGCTCCGATAATCCGGGGGCCGAAAAGTCAAAACAGGAAACCAGGCGTGTCGAGCCGCTCGGGTCTGAGCAGCTCAAGTCTGAGAAAGCTGGACACGGATGCACTGTTTGAGGGGTTATTATTATTGCTCAGCCTGAGGATTTATTGGTTATAATCGACGCAAAAAG